>NW_019942791.1:202385-210394 GCF_002910315.2 Salvelinus sp. IW2-2015 | reverse complement strand
ATTCTAAAGACGATAGACTATGGAGTCATCCAGTTGGATTCTAAAGACGTAGACATATGGAGTCATCCAGTTGTATTCTAAAGACAAATACTATGGAGTCATCCAGTTGGATTCTAAAGACAGTAGACTATGGAGTCATCCAGTTGGATTCTAAAGACGTAGACTATGGAGTCATCCAGTTGGATTCTAAAGACGTAGACTATGCAGTCATCCAGTTGTATTCTAAAGACAAGACTATGGAGTCATCCAGTTGGATTCTTAAAGACGAATAGACTGGAGTCATCCAGTTGGATTCTAAAGACGTAGACTATGAGTCATCCAGTTGGATTCTAAAGACGTAGACTATGGAGTCATCCAGTTGGATTCTAAAGACATAACTATGAGTCATCCAGTTGGATTCTAAGAAGTAGACTATGGAGTCATCCAGTTGGATTCTAAAGACGTAGACTATGGAGTCATCCAGTTGGATTCTAAGACGTAGACTATGCAGTCATCCAGTTGATTCTAAAGACATAGACTATGGAGTCATCCAGTTGGATTCTAAAGACGTAGACTATGGAGTCATCCAGTTGGATTCTAAAGACGTAGACTATGGAGTCATCCAGTTGGATTCGAAACGTAGACTATGGAGTCATTCCAGTTGATTCTAAAGAACTGACATATGGAGTCATCCAGTTGGATTCTAAAGACGTAGGACTAGGAGTCATCCAGTTGGATTCTAAAGACGTAGACTATGGAGTCATCCAGTTGGATTCTAAAGACGTAGACTATGCAGTCATCCAGTTGATTCTAAAGACATAGACTATGGAGTCATCCAGTTGGATTCTAAAGACGTAGACTATGGAGTCATCCAGTTGGATTCTAAAGACGTAGACTATGCAGTCATCCAGTTGGATCTAAAGACGTAGACTATGGCAGTCATCCAGTTGGATTCTAAAGACGTAGACTATGGCAGTCATCCAGTTGGATTCTAAAGACGTAGACTATGGAGTCATCCAGTTGGATTCTAAAGACGTAGACTATGGAGTCATCCAGTTGATTCTAAAGACATGACTATGGAGTCATCCAGTTGGATTCTAAAGACGTAGACTATGGAGTCATCCAGTTGGATTCTAAAGACGTAGACTATGGATCATCCAGTTGGATTCTAAAGACGTAGACTATGCAGTCATCCAGTTGATTCTAAAGACTAGACTATGGAGTCATCCAGTTGGATTCTAAAGACGTAGACTATGCAGTCATCCAGTTGGATTCTAAAGACGTAGACTATGCAGGCATCCAGTGGATTCTAAAGACGTAGACTATGCAGTCATCCAGTTGATTCTAAAGAAGTAGACTATGGAGTCATCCAGTTGGATTCTAAAGACGTAGACTATGAGTCATCCAGTTGGATTCTAAAGACGTAGACTATGGCAGTCATCCAGTTGGATTCTAAGACGTAGACTATGCAGTCATCAGTTGATTCTAAAGACATAGACTATGAGTCATCCAGTTGGATTCTAAAGACGTAGACTATGGAGTCATCCAGTTGGATTCTAAAGACGTAGACTATGGAGTCATCCAGTTGGATTCTAAAGACGTAGACTATGAGTCATCCAGTTGGTTCTAAAGACGTAGACTATGGAGTCATCCAGTTGGATTCTAAAGACGTAGACTATGGATCTTCCAGTGTATTCTAGACAAGATACTATGGAGTCATCCAGTTGGATTCTAAAGACGTAGACTATGGAGTCATCCATGTTGGATCTAAAGAGTAGACTATTGGAGTCATCCAGTTGGATTCAAAGAGTAGACTATGCAGTCATCCAGTTTATTCAAAGACATAGACTATGGAGTCATCCAGTTGGATTCTAAAGACGTAGACTATGGAGTCATCCAGTTGGATTCTAAAGACGTAGACTATGGAGTCATCCAGTTGTGATTCTAAAGACGTAGACTATGGAGTCATCCCGTTGGATTCTAAAGACGTAGACTATGGAGTCATCCAGTTGGATTCTAAAGACGTAGACTATGGAGTATCCAGTTGGATTCTAAAGCGTAGACTATGAGTCATCCAGTTATCTAAAGACTGTAGACTATGAGTCATCCAGTTGGTTCTAAAGACGTAGACTATGGAGTCATCCAGTTGGATTCTAAAGACGTAGACTATGGAGTCATCCAGTTGGATTCTAAAGACGTAGACTATGCAGTCATCCAGTGGATTCTAAAGACTAGACTATGCAGTCATCCAGTTGATTCTAAAGACATAGACTATGGAGTCATCCAGTGATTCAAAGACGTAGAATATGGAGTCATCCAGTTGGATTCTAAAGACGTAGACTATGGAGTCATCCAGTTGATTCTAAAGACTACTATGAGTCATCCATTGGATTCTAAAGACGTAGACTATGAGTCATCCAGTTGGATTCTAAAGACGTAGACTATGGAGTCATCCAGTTGGATTCTAAAGACGATAGACTATGAGTCATCCAGTTGATTCTAAAGATAGACTATGGAGTCATCCAGTTGGATTCTAAAGACGTAGACTATGGAGTCATCCAGTTGGATTCTAAAGACGTAGACTTATGGAGTCATCCAGTTGGATTCTAAAGACGTAGACTATGCAGTCATCCAGTGGATTCTAAAGACGTAGACTATGCAGTCATCAGTTGGATTCTAAAAGTAGACTATGGAGTCATCCAGTTGGATTAAAGACGAGACTATCAGTCATCCAGTTGGTTCTAAAGACGTAGACTATGCAGTCATCCAGTTGGATTCTAAAGACGTAGACTATGGAGTCATCCAGTTGATTCAAAGACGTAGACTATCAGTCATCCAGTTGGGTCTAAAGACGTAGACTATGCAGTCATCAGTTGGATTCTAAAGACGTAGACTATGGAGTCCTCCAGTTGGATTTCAAAGACGTAGACTATCAGTCATCCAGTTGTCTAAAGACGTAGACTATCTAGTCATCCAGTTGGATTCTAAAGACGTAGACTATGCAGTCATCCAGTTGGTTCTAAAGACGTAGACTATGCAGTCATCCAGTTGGATTCTAAAGACGTAGACTATGAGTCATCCAGTTGGATTCTAAAGACGTAGACTATGCAGTCATCCAGTTGGATTCTAAAGACGTAGACTATGGAGTCATCCAGTTGGATTCTAAAGACGTAGACTATGGAGTCATCCAGTTGGATTCTAAAGACGTAGACTATGGAGTCATCCATTGGATTCTAAAGACGTAGACTATGAGTCATCCAGCTGCGAGTTTCTAAAGACGTAGACTATGAGCTCATCCAGTGGATTCTAAAGACGTAGACTATGGAGTCATCCAGTTTGGATTCTAAAGACGTAGACTATGCAGTCATCCAGTTGTATTCTAAAGACATAGACTATGAGTCATCCAGTTGGATTCAAAGACGTAGACTATGGAGTCATCCAGTTGGATTCTAAAGACGTAGACTATGGAGTCATCCAGTTGGATTCTAAAGACGTAGACTATGGAGTCATCCAGTTGGTATCTAAAGACTAATACATGGAGTCATCCAGTTGGATTCTAACATAGACTATGGAGTCATCCAGTTGGATCTAAAGACGTAGACTATGGAGTCATCCAGTTGGATTCTAAAGACGTAGACTATGAGTCATCCAGTTGATTCTAAAGACTAGACTATGGAGTCATCCAGTTGGATTCTAAAGACGTAGACTATGGAGTCATCCAGTTGGATTCTAAAGACGTAGACTATGGAGTCATCCAGTTGGATTCTAAAGACGTAGACTAGGAGTCATCCAGTTTATTCTAAAGACAAACTATGGAGTCATCCAGTTGGATTCTAAAGACGTAGACTATTGAGTCATCCAGTTGGATTCTAAGACGTAGACTATGCAGTCATCAGTGGATTCTAAACGTAGACTATGAGTCATCCAGTTGATTCCAAAGACGTAGACTATGCAGTCATCCAGTTGATTTCTAAATAGACTATGGAGTCATCCAGTTGTATTCTAAAGGACAAATACTATGGAGTCATCCAGTTGGATTCTAAGACGTAGCTATGGAGTCATCCAGTTGGATCTAAAAGACGTAGACTATGAGTCATCCAGTTGGATTCTAAAGACAGACTATGAGTCATCCAGTTGGTTCTAAAGACGTAGACTATGCAGTCATCCAGTTGGATTCTAAAGACGTAGACATATGCAGTCATCCAGTTGGATTCTAAAGACGTAGACTATGAGCATCCAGTTGGATTCTAAGAACGTTAGACTATAGTCATCCAGTTGGATTCTAAAGACGTAGACTATGCGTCATCCAATTGGATTCTAAAGACGTAGACTATGGAGTCATCCAGTGGATTTAAAGACGTAGACTATGGTCATCCAGTTGGATTCTAAAGACGTAGACTATGGAGTCATCCAGTTGGATTAAAGACGTAGACTATGCAGTCATCCAGTTGGATTCTAAAGACGTAGACTATGGAGTCATCCAGTTGGATTCTAAAAGACGTGACTATGCAGTCATCCAGTTGGATTCTAAAGACGTAGACTATGCAGATCATCCAGTTGGATTCTAAAGACGTAGACTTGAGTCATCCAGTTGGGTCTAAAGACGTAGACTATGCAGTCATCCAGTTGGATTCTAAAGACGTAGACTATGCATCATCCAGTTGATTCTAAAGACGTAGACTATCAGTCATCCAGTTGGATTCTAAAGACGTAGACTATGCAGTCATCCAGTTGGATTCTAAAGAAAGTAGACTATGCAGTCATCCAGTTGGAATCTAAAGACGTAGACTATGCAGTCATCCAGTTGGTCTAAAGACGTAGACTATGCAGTCATCCAGTTGGTCTAAAGACGTAGACTATGCAGTCATCCAGTTGGATTCTAAAGACGTTAGGACTATAGTCATCCAGTTGGATTCTAAAGACGTAGACTATGCAGTCATCAGTTGGGGTCTAAAGACGTAGACTATGCAGTCATCCAGTTGGGTCTAAGACGTAGACTATGCAGTCATCCAGTTGATTCTAAAGACTAGACTATTGAGTCATCCAGTTGGATTCTAAAGACGTAGACTATGGAGTCATCCAGTTGGATTTAAAGATGTAGACTATGCAGTCATCCAGTTGGATCTAAAGACGTGACTATTGCAGTCATCCAGTTGATTCTAAAGACGTTAGACTATGGAGTCATCCAGTTGGATTCTAAAGACGTAGACTATGGAGTCATCCAGTTGGATTCTAAAGACGTAGACTATGGAGTCATCCAGTTGGATTCTAAAGACGTAGAACTATGGAGTCATCCAGTTGGATTTAAAGACGTAGACTATGGAGTCATCCAGTTGGATTCTAAAGACGTAGACTATGGAGTCATCCAGTTGGATTCTAAAGACGTAGACTATGCAGTCATCCAGTTGTCTAAAGACGTAGACTATGCAGTCATCCAGTTGGATTCTAAAGACTGAGACTATGCAGTCATCCAGTTGGATTCTAAAGACGTAGACTATGGAGTCATCCAGTTGGATTCTAAAGACGTAGACTATGAGTCATCCAGTTGGATTCTAAAGACGTAGACTATGGAGTCATCCAGTTGGATTCTAAAGACGTAGACTATGCAGTCATCCAGTTGGATTTAAAGACGTAGACTATGGAGTCATCCAGTTGGATTCTAAAGACGTAGACTATGGAGTCATCCAGTTGGATTCTAAAGACGTAGACTATGCAGTCATCCAGTTGTCTAAAGACGTAGACTATGCAGTCATCCAGTTTGATTCTAAGACGTAGACTATGCAGCATCCAGTTGGATTCTAAAAGACGTAGACTATGCAGTCATCCAGTTGGATTCTAAAGACGTAGACTATGGAGTCATCCAGTTGGATTCTAAAGACGTAGACTATTGAGTCATCCAGTTGGATTCTAAAGACGTAGACTATGCAGTCATCAGTTGGATTCTAAAGACGTAGACTATGCAGTCATCCAATTGGATTCTAAAGACGTAGACTATGAGTCATCCAGTTGGATTTAAAACGTAGACTATGCAGTCATCCAGTTGGATTCTAAAGACGTAGAATATGGAGTCATCCAGTTTGATTCTAAAGACGTAGACTATGCAGTCATCCAGTTGGATTCTAAAGACGTAGACATGGAGTCATCCAGTTGGATTCTAAAGACGTAGACTAATGCAGTCATCCAGTTGGATTCTAAAGACGTAGACTATGCAGTCATCCAGTTGGATTCTAAAGACGTAGACTATGGCAGTCATCCAGTTGGATCTAAAGCGCTAGACTATGGAGTCATCCAGTTGGATTCTAAAGACGGTAGACTATGGAGTCATCCAGTTGGATTCTAAAGACGTAGACTATGAGTCATCCAGTTGGATTTAAAGACGTAGACTATGCAGTCATCCAGTTGGATTCTAAAGACGTAGGACTATGGAGTCATCCAGTTGGTTCTAAGACAAATACTATGGAGTCATCCAGTTGGATTCTAAAGACGTAGAACTATGCAGTCATCCAGTTGGATTCTAAAGACGTAGACTATGCAGTCATCCAGTTGGTCTAAAGACGTAGACTATCAGTCATCCAGTTGGATTCTAAAGACGTAGACTATGCAGTTCATCCAGTTGGATTCTAAAGACTAGACTATGCAGTCATCCAGTTGGATTCTAAAGACGTAGACTATGGAGTCATCCAGTTGGATTCTAAAGACGTAGACTATAGGTCATCCAGTTGGATTCTAAAGACGTAGACTATGCAGTCATCCAGTTGGATTCTAAAGAAGTAGACTATGCAGTCATCCACTTGGATTCTAAAGACGTGGACTATGCAGTCATCCAGTTGGATTCTAAAGACGTAGACTATAAGTCATCCAGTTGTTGGTACAGTGGGAGGAAAATAATCAATAGTCACTGGCTGCATCCCAAATGGCACCCTATTCCCTATATGGGGGTATTAAATCAAGTTTAAAGTTAAATAAAGGTTAAATCAATAAATATAGTATGCTACTTTTGACTAGGGCCCATAGACACCCATAGGGCCATGGTCAAAAGCAGTGCAGTATGTAGGGAATAGGGTGCCATTTGGGATGCAGAAGTGTGTAGGAAGTAGTGAGTCATCTCCATGGCTCTGTATGACAGTAAAGTCCTCTACTCCAATGATCTGAGGCCAAGGTACTGTAAGCCTGGAGACATACACACAGTAAGCTCCACAGAGAGGAGATGAGGGAGGGAGCGGTGCAGTGACAGGGAGGTGAGAGTGGTGAAAGCAAAAATAATGGAGGGATGGTGAGACATAGAGAGAGCGAGAGAGAGGGAGGGAGGGAGGGAGAGAGAGAAAGAGAGCTATACAGGACAGGGAATATAGAGAGGGGAAAGAGGGGATGGAGAAAGAGGGCAAGGCAAACAACAGGAAGCAAGAAATAAATGATGAGGGGATTGAATGCGGTTGAGAGAGCGAAAGAGTCTCTTCTCCTCTTTTCCATGCTTTTCTGTGACAGACCAAAGTAAGGGTTACCATTGAAGCGTCTCTAAGCCCCCTTGTCTATGTAATCCAGGTAACGTGGCATGAATGAGCGACAGAACATCAAGCAAACCTCACAACCTCCCACCAACGACTTGCACGCTAACTCACTATGCGGCAGCCACGACCGCCCCATGCCAGTCCCTCACCGCGTGCCGAGCAGCGCTTATATGGGCTGACAAATCCTTCATTAAAAAACGCTCTGTGGATTCACATGCATAAATCTCACAGGGCTACATGAGGATCGCTTGTTTATGTAAACGTGTCAGGTTCATTTCATCTGAGGAATGTGGTGTGCAGTGAGAGAGTATGGAGTATGTTTGTGTTATGGGAGGGGGTGTCTATATGTTTGTGTTATGGGAGGGGGGTGTCTATATGTTTTTGTGTTTGCAAACATGGAAGGAGGAGGGAGAGAGAGGTGAGGAAAGAGGAGGGGCAGAGGGGGTGAGGAAGGGAGAGGGAGAGAGGGGTGGAGGAAAGAGAAGAGGAGGCAGAGAGGGGTGAGGAAGGAGGAGGGAGAGG
>NW_019942791.1:190805-202360 GCF_002910315.2 Salvelinus sp. IW2-2015 | reverse complement strand
GCGTAAAGAAATTGGGGGCCAATTGTAGTACAATTAGTAGGTTGTTTACCAATCGCGGTCCTGCTGTTCTCAATACACCAACTGCCATCTATTAAAAAACCACAAGGTATCCAAAGTAACTGTATGACGACCCAGTTCAACCTTTACGGTATCAAGGGGCTGCTACAGTACGATTGATCCACGGAAGTTGGACGGCTTCATGGCAAGCCGCACACATTCCAGCTTCCACCGGAAGAGAAGAGTCTTGTCTAGTCTCGAGGAGCTTCTCTCTCCTTTCAGCTTCTGCTTGTGCTGAATTGTGTGACGGCACCACGGGAAGGGCGCCTGTGAGGGGAGTCTGGCGCTGAGCCAGATGGATGGGAAGGTGGTTATCAATTATTCCTTGCATTAGTCTTCAATTAAGACCCTTGAGCTCGTGGAGCCCCATGCTAATGTCTTGCCGGTGCCTCCTACTGGATGGAGAAGAGGGGGAGACGAGAGAGATGCCCTCAGGGTTCTGCTCGTGATGATGTCCTGGTTAATTAGAGAAAGGGGGCGGTGATGAAGTATAAGCACGGTAAGCTGAGTCGCCGTGTGGGACCAGCAACGAGTGGTCATTGTATCGGTGTAGTGTTTGCATGCTTTGTGTCATTAAATGGTGGTGAGGGAGACAGGAGAGGAGACGGATTTGAGGTAACTAACGTAATCAGTGCTAATTCATCTTCTGATTTCTGTGTGATATGCAATGTATAGGAGTGTGGAGCTTTGTGTTGTATCTTCATGAGGGACACTGTATTTGACCCTTTTAGGTCTCCACACTCCCTGCAATCACTTTTCTTCAACTTCTTCCCTACTTCACTCCTGTCCCCATTCACAAACTCGATCCCCTGCCTCAACCGCCTAACTCTCCCCCTACCTTTCCTCAATTTCCCTCTCTCCCTTCCTCCTTCCTCACCTTTCTGCTCCTCTTTCCTCACCTCTCTGCCTCCTTACCTTCCTCACCTCCTTCTCTGCCCCCTCTTTCCTCACCTCCTCTCTGCCTCCTCTTCTTTCATCTTCCTCCTGTGCCTCCTCTTTTCCTCATCCTTCCTCTTCTGCCCTCCTCCCTTCCTTCCCTCCACCCCCTCCTCCTTCCCCTCCTCCTCCCGTCTTTACTCCTCTGGCCCTTCCTCTTCCTCACCTCTCTGCCTCCTCTTCCATACTACCTCCTCTACTTGCCCCCTCTTTCCCTCACCTCATCTCTGCCTTCCTCTTCTTCTATCTTCCTCCATTGCCTCCTCCTGTCCTCACACTCCTTCTCTTGCCTCCTCCTCCTTCCTTCCACCCCTCTCTCCCTTCCTTCCTCTTCCTCACCCTTCTCTGGCCTCCTCCTTCCATTCACCTCCCTCCCCTGCCTCCTCTGTTCCTCTAGCTCCCCTCTTGCCTCCTTCCATGCCTCACCCTCCTCTTCTGGCATCCTTCTTCCTGCATCTTCCTCTCTGCCACTCTCCTCCTTCCTCCCACCCTTCTCTCCCTCCTCCTCTCCTCCACCTCTCTGCCTCTCCTTCCTCACCTCCTCCCTGCCCTCCTCTTTCCTCATCTCCTCTCTGGCTCCGTAACGTAAATCCAGTTGTTTAAAGGTAACTTCAGTCATAATAGATTTCGTAAGGTGGACTATGGAAGTTCAATCCAGCTGGATTTTAAAGTCGATAGACTATGGAGTCATCCGAATTGATTCTAAAAGACTAGATATGGAGTTTCATCAGTTGGAATCTAAGACGTAGACTAAGCAGTCATCCAGTTGTATTTAAAGACGCGTTAGAGACTATGGAGTTCTCCAGTTGGATTCTAAAGACGTAGACTATGCAGTCATCCAGTGGTATCTAAAGACGTTAGGACTATGCAGTCATCCAGTTTGTGATTCTAAAGACTATGACTATGCAGTCATCCAGTTGGATTTCTAAAGACGTAGACTATGAGTCATTCACAGTTGGATCTAAAGACGTAGACTATGAGGATCATCCAGTTGGATTCTAAAGACAGTAAGTATCTATGATTCAAGTCCATCCAGTTGGATTCTAAAGACGTATTGACTATGGAGTCATCAGTCTGATTCTAAAGACTAGACTATTCAGTCATCCAGTGGATTCTAAGACGTGACTATGGTCATCCAATGGATTCCTAAAGACAGGACATAGTCATCCAGTGGATTTCTAAAGACGTAGACTATGCAGTCATCCGTTGGATGTCTAAAGACGTAGACTATGCAGTCATCCAGTTGATTCTAAAGACTAGACTATGGAGTCATCCAGTTGATTCTAAGACGAGGACTATGCAGTCAATCCAGTTGATTCTAAAGACATAGACATATAAGTCATCCAGTTGGATTCTAAAGACGCTAGACTATGGAGTCATCCAGTTGGATTCTAAAGACGTAGACTATGAGTTCTCCAGTTGGATTCTAAAGACTAGACTATGGATCATCCAGTTGGATTCTAAAGAAGTAAGACTATGCAGTCATCAGTTGATTCTAAAGACGTAGGACTATGAGTCACTCCAGTTGGATTCTAAAGACGTAGACTATTAGTCATCCAGTTGATCAAAGACTTAGACCATGGAGTCATCCAGTTGGATTTCTAAAGACGTAGACTATGGAGTCATCCAGTTGGATCTTTAAAGACGTAGACTATATAGTCAGTTGTCAAATCCAGCTTGGATCTTAAAGACGTAAGATATGGAGGTCATCCAGTTGGATTCTAAACGTAGACTATGGATTCATCCAATTGGATCTAAAGACTAGATATGGAGTCATCCAGTTGATATCTCTAAAGACGTAGACTATAGAGTCATCCAGTTGGATTCCAAAGACGTAGACCTATGGAGTCATCCAGTTGGATTCAAAGACGATAGACTATGCAGTTTCATTCCAGTTGGATTCTTAAAGACGTAGACTATTGCAGTCATCCAGTTGGATTCTAAAGACGTAGACTATGAGTCATCCAGTTGGATTTAAAGACGTAGACTATGCAGCTTCCTTTTAAGAGTAGACATGATGTCATCAGTTGGATTCTAAAGGTAGACTATGGCAGTCATCCCAGTTGGATTCTAAAGACTAGATTATGGAGTCATCCAGTTGGGAATTCAAAGCGACGTGACTATGGTGAGTCAGTCTGGGAGTGAAGTTCTAAAGAGACTGGTCGGAACGTGACTAAAGCGGCAGATAATTCCAGCTTTTGGATTCTAAAGAAGGTAGACACTATGCGATCACATGTTCAAGAGATATTCATAATGATAATTGATATGGTCATACAGCGTGATCTTCGCATATAGATTATTCAAGTACCTGCCTAAGTAGCTATTCATCTAGTCTCCAGTTGGATTCATGGAGTATCATGGATCTACATGCTGAGTCATCTCAAGCATTGCAGATTTTCTAATATGAACGATTAAGATCTATAGGATCACTCCAGTTTGGAACCTTTAAAGCACAGACTAGACTATGGAGTCAATCAGTTGGATTCTAAAGACAGCATAGGGACCATGCGAGTCTACCAGTTTGGCATATCTAAAGGACGATAAGACTATGGCAGTCATCCAGTTGGGGTCTAAAGACGGTAGACTATGCAGTCATCCGATTGGATTCTAAAGACTAGACTATTCAGTCCATCCAGTTGGAATCTAAAGACGTAGACTACTTGCAGTCATCCAGTTGGATGGTCTAAGACGTAGACTATGGAGTCATCCAGTTGGATTTCTAAAAGACGTAGGACTAATCGAGTCATCCAGTTGGATTCTAAAGACGATAGACTATGCAGTCATCCAGTTGGATTTCTAAGACGTGACTCTTCCAGTTGGATTCTAAGACTAGACTGCTAGTCATCCAGGTGGATTCTAAACGAGGACATTCAGTCATCCAGTTGATTTCTAAAGACAGACTATGCAGTCATCCAGTTAGATTCTAAAGGACATAGACTATGCGAGTCATCCAGTTGGATTCTAAAGACTAGACTATGGAGTCATCCAGTAGTTGCTAAAAGGAAAAGTAGACTATGAGTCATCCATTGATTTTAAGACTAGACTATGCAGTCATCCAGTTGGATTCTAAAGACAGTAGATATGAGTCATCCAGTTGATTCTAAAAGATAGACTATGGCAGTCATCCAGTTGGATTCTAAAGACTAGACTATGCAGTCATCCAGTGTGGATTCTTTTAAAGGACTAGACTATGGCAGTCTCCAGTTGGATTCTAAAGACGTAGAACTATGGGAGTCATCCAGTTTGGATTCTAAAGACGTAGACTATAGTCATCCAGTTGGATCTAAAGACTAGGACTATGGGAGTCATCCAGTTGGATTCTAAAGACGTAGACTATGGGTCATCCAGTTGGGATTCTAAAGACGTAGACTATGCAGTCATCCAGTTGGATTCTAAAGACGATAGACTATGCAGTCATCCAGTTGGATTCTAAGACGTATGACTATCAGTCATCCAGTTGATATCTTAAAAAGTAGACTATGGAGTCATCCAGTTGGAATCTCAAAGACGTAGACTATGCAGTCATCCAGTTGGATTCTAAAGACTAGACTATGCAGTCATCCAGTTGGATTTAAAGAACATAGACTATGCAGTCATCCAGTTGGATTCTAAAGACATAGATATGCAGTCATCCAGTGATTCTAAAAACTAGACTAGCACGTCCAGATTGATCTAAAAGGAGACTATGGAGTCATCCAGTTGGACAAGACGTAGACTATGCACCCGACCGTGGACTAAAGACAAGACTATGCAGTCATCCAGTTGGATTTCTCAAAGATCGATAGACTATGCAGTCACCAGGGATTCTAAAGACGAATATAGTCATCCAGTTGTTTGGTACAGTAGGAGGAAAAAACTAGATAGTCACTGGCTGCATCCCAAATGGCACCCATCCCAATGATAGGGGGTATTAAATAAAGTTTAAAGTTAATAAAAGGTTAAATCAATAAATATAGTATGCTACTTTTGACTAGGGCCCATAGACCACCATAGGCCATGGTCAAAAGCAGTGCAGTATGTAGGGGTAGGGTGCATTTGGGATGCAGAAGTGTGTGGAAGTAGTGAGTCACTCCATGGCTCTGTATGACAGTAAAGTCCTCTACTCCAATGATCTGAGGCCAAGGTACTGTAAGCCTGGGAACATACACACAGTAAGCTCCACAGAGAGGAGATGAGGGAGGGACGGTGCAGTGAGGAGGTGAGAGTGGTGAAAGCAAAAAAGAATGGAGGGATGGTGAGACATAGAGAAGCGAGAGAGAGGGAGGGAGGGAGGGAGAGAGAGAAAGAGAGCTATACAGGACAGGAATATAGAGAAGGGAAAGAGGGATGGAGAAAGGGCAAGGCAAACAACAGGAAGCAAGAAATAAATGATGAGGGGATTGAATGCGGTGAGAGAGCGAAAAGAGTCTCTTCTCCTCTTTTCCATGCTTTTCTGTGACAGACCAAAATAAGGGTTACCATTGAAGCGTCTCTAAGCCCCTTGTCTATGTAAACATCCAGGTAACGTGGCATGAATGAGCGACAGAACATCAAGCAAACCTCCAACCTCCACCAACGACTTGCACGCTAACTCCACTATGCGGCAGCCACGACCGCCCCATGCCAGTCCCTCACCGCGTGCCGAGCAGCGCTTATTGGGCTGGACAAATCCTTCATTAAAAATAGCTCTTGGATTCAACATGCATAAATCTCACCAGGGCTACATGAGGATTGCTTGTTTATGTAAACGTTGTCAGGTTCATTTCATCTGAGGAATGTGGTGTGCAGTGAGAGAGTATGGAGTATATTTGTGTTTGGGAGGGGGTGTCTATATGTTTGTGTTATGGGAGGGGTGTCTATGATGTTTGTGTTATGGAGGGGGTGTCTATATGGTTTTGTTATATGGGAGGGGGTGTCTATAATGTTTTGTGTTTATGGGGAGGGGGTGTCTATATGTTTGTGTTATGGGAGAGGGGGTGTCATATAATGTTTGTGTTATGGGAGGGGGTGTCTATATGGTTTTGATGGGAGGTTGGGTTGTCTATATGTTTGTGATTATGGGAGGGGGATGTGTCGTAAGTTTGTGTTATGGGAGGGGTGTCGTATATGTTTGTGTGTATTATGGGAGGGGGTGTCTATTATGTTTGTGTTATGGGAGGCGGGGTGTCTATATGTTTGTTTATGGGAGGGGGTGGTCTATATGTTTGTGCTTATGGGAGGGCTGTCTATATGTTTGTTGTTATGGGAGGGGTGTTATATGTTTGTGTTATGGGAGGGGGTGTCTATATGTTTGTGTTATTGGGAGGGGTCGGGTATATGTTGTGGTTATGGAGGGGTGTCTATTATGTGTGTGAGGAAAGAGAGGGGTGAGGGAAAAGAGGAGGCAAGATGGAGGAGGTGAGGAAGAGAGGCGGAGGAGGGGGTGAGAGAAGGAGGAAGGAGGAAGGAGGATGCAAGAAAGAGGAGTGGGAGGAAAGAGGAGGCAGAGGGAGGTGTAAGGAAGGAAGGCAGAGAGGGAGTAGAGGAAGGAAAGAGGGAGAGAGGGGTGAGGAAGGAGGTGGAGGACGAGCAGGAGGTAGGAAAAGAAGGAGGCGAGAGGGAGGTTGAGGAATGAGGAGGCAGAGAGGAGGAGTGAGGGAAAAGACGAAGGCCCAGAGAGGAGGTGAGGCAGGAGGAAGGCTGAGAGGAGGGAGAAAAAAGGAGGGAGAGAGGGTTGTGAGGAAGAAGAGGGAGTCAGAGAGGGTGAGGAAGGAGCAGGCAGCAGAGGACATGATCGTGACGGAAGAAGGAGGAAGAGCAGGGGTGAGGAAAGAGGAGCAGAGAGGAGGTGAGGAAAAGAGGAGGCAGAGAGGAGAGAGGGAAGGAGGAGGGAGGAGAGGGTGAGGAAGGGAGGAGGAGGCAGGGAGGAGGTTGAGGAAAGAAGGACGGTAGAGAGGAGTAGAGGAAGGAGGAGGGCAGAGAGGAGTAGAGAAGAGGAGGGACGAGAGGGGTGAGAAGGAGAGGAGGGCAGAGAGGAGGTGAGGCAGGAGGAGGCAGAGAAGGAAGTAGAGGAAAGAGGGAGGAGAGATGAGGGTGAGGAAGGAGGAGGACAGGAGAGGTGAGGAAGGAGGGGGAGAGAGGGGTGAGGAAGGAGGAGGAGGCAGAGAGGAGATTGAGGAAATGAGGGGCAGGGACGGAGGTGAGGAAGGAGGAGGCCAGAGAGGTTGAGGAAGGAGGAGGGAGAGAAGGGTGGGAAGGAGGAGGAGGCAGAGAGGGAGATGAGGAAAGAGGGATGCAGAGAGGAGGTTGAGGCAGGAGGAGGCAGTAGGGGCACGCTAGAGGAAAGAGGAGGCAGGGAGGAGGTGAGGAAGGAGGAGCAGAGAGGTGAGGAAGGAGGAGGGAGAGAGGGTGAGGGAAGGAGGGGAGGCAGAGAGGAGGTTGAGGAATGGAGGAGGCAAAGACGGCGAAGTGATAGGAAAGAAGGAGCAAGAGATCAGGTGAGGAAAGAGGGGCAGAGCGAGGAGGTGAGGAAGGAGGAGGCAAGAGGTGAGGAAAGAGGAGGCAGAAAGGAGTAGAGGAGGAGGAGGGAGAGAGGGGTGAGGAAGGAGGAGGAGGCAGAGAGGAGATGAGGAAAGAGGAGGCAGAGAGGAAGATGAGAAAGAGGAGGCAGAAGAGGAAGGTGAGGAAAAGAGGGGCAGAGAGGGAGGTGAGGAAGGAGAGGAGAGAGGTGAGGAAAATGAGGAGCGCAGAAGGTTGAGGAAGAGGAGGGGAGAGAGGATGAGGAAGGAGGAGGGAGAGAGGGGTGAGGCAGGGGATCGAGGTTTGTGATGGGGACAGGAGTGAAGAGGGAGAAGTTGAGAAGTGATGCAGGGAGTGTGGAGACCCTAAAGGGTAAATACAGTGTCCTCATGAATACAACACAAGCTCCCACTCATACATGCATACACACAGAAACAGAAGATGATAGCACTGTTAGTTAGTTACCTTCAAATCCCTCTCTCTGTCCCCCCTCACACACATTCATACACATACGTAAACACACACACACTCACACCTAGCACTGCATCGCTATCTTCATCACCCCTCTCTATTAACCAGGACCTCATCACAGCGGAACCCTGAGGGCATCTCTCTCTCTCCCCCTCTCTCCATCCAGTAGGAGGCACCCGGCACATGCAGTGAGCCKCAGAGCCCAGGGTCTTAATGAAGACTAATGCAAGGAATCAATTTGAACCACCTTCCCTCCATCTGGCCAGCGCCAGACTCCCTCACAGCGCCTCCCGTRGCCGCCACAATTAGCACAGCAGCAGCTGAGGAGAGAGAAGCTCCTCGAGACTAGACAAGACTCTCTCTTCCGGTGGAAGCTGGAATGTGTGCCTTGCAGAAGCTCCAACTTCCAGGTGGACATGTACTGTAGCAGCCTTGATAGTAAGGTTGAATGGGTGTACAGTTACTTMGGAACCTTGTGTTTTAATAGAATGGCATTGTTGAAAACAGCAGGACGCGACTTGTAACACCTACTAATTTACTACAATTGGCCCCATTTCTACGCAAATTCACATCAAATGCAAACCAAACATAATCAAATATGGATATAATTGACTGAGTAGAATGATAGTCATTCATCATTTAATCACATTGTATTGAAGACTACATTGTATACCTGTTGTTATGGAAACCAAATAGAATCAGAACTGAGACACACACACACACACACACACACACACACACACACACACACACAACAACACACCACACACACACACACACACACACACACACACACACACACACACACACACACACACACACACACACACACAATAAAGACAGTTCACAAAAGAAAAATCCACCTTTGTCAAACAGAAACAACTGTTGTCTATGTTAACAACATTTCTCCTATAGCTGCCAGTTCCATTACCCGTGTTACAATGTATTTGTTTTTGTGACATTGCTTTTGTCTAATAAGCCTGGTCAATGGAAAGCTGCCTAAGGACGACATGAATCAATACCATATGGGAGAAACCATGGAACACTATGAAGACTTGGAGTGATGCAACGCAAAGACACTTTGTAACCTTCAAAAAMAAATATGCATGAGGCAGAGCTATTACATCACATCAAAAAACAAATCAAAGTTTATTGTTCGAGCAATGTTTCTAGCTCCAACAATGCAGTAATAATACCTTCTGTAGCGATACAAAACAATACACTCGCATTCCAAAAAGCCAAAAGAAAGAAATCAAGAGTATAAATATAACAAAAATATATATAAATAAATATATAAATATATATATATATATATAAATATTAAATATTTACCAAGTAGGCTAAAATTAAAATAAATTAATAAAAAGTAACACAATAACAATAAGGAGGCTATATACAGGGGGCACCGGTACCGAGTCAGTGTGCGAGGGTACAGGCTAGTTGAGGTAATCTGTACATGTAGGTGGGGGCTAAGTGACTATGCATAGATAACAAACAAACAGCGAGTAGCAGCAGTGTAGAAGGGGGGGTCAATGTAAATTGTCTGGTGACGATTTTTATGAATTGTTCAGCAGTCTAATGGCTTGGGGGTAAAATCTGTTGAGGAGCCTTTTGGTCCTAGACTTGGCGCTCCAGTACCGCTTGCCGTGCGGTAGCAGAGAAAACAGTCTAGAACTTGGGTGACTGGAGTCTCTGACAATTTTATGGGCTTTCCTCTGACACTGCATATTATATAGGTCCTGGATGGCAGGAAGCTTGGCCCCAGTGATGTACTTGGCCGTACGCACTACCCTCTGTAGCGCCTTACGGTCAGATGCCGAGCAGTTGCCATACCAGGTGGTGATGCAACCGGTCAGGATGCTCTCGATGGTGCAGCTGTAGAACCTTTTGAGGATCTGGGGACCCATGCCAAATCTTTTCAGTCTCCTAAGGGGGAAAATATGTTGTTGTGCCCTCTTCACGACTGTCTTGGTATGTTTTGACCATGATAGTTCATTGGTGATGTGGAAACTCTTGACCCGCTCCACTACAGCCCCGTCGATGTTAATGGGGGCCTGTACTGCCCGCCTTTTCCTGTAGTCCACATTCAGCTCCTTAGTCTTGCTCACATTGAGGGAGAGGTTGTTGTCCTGGCACCACACTGCCAGTTCTCTGACCTCCTCCCTATAGGCTGTCTCATCGTTGTCGGTTGTGACACACTGTTGTGTCGTCAGCAAACTTAATGATGGTGTTGGAGTTGTGTTTGGGGACTAAGTACACACCCATGAGGGGCCCCAGTATTAAGGATCAGCGTGGCAGACGTGTTGTTGGCTACTCTTACCACCTGGGGGCGGCCCGTCAGGAAGGCCAGGATCCAGTTGCAGAGGAAGGTGTTTAGTCCCAAAGTCCTTAGCTTAGTGATGAGCTTCGTGGGCATTATGGTGTTGAACACTGAGCTGTAGTTGATGAACAGCACTCTCACATAGGTGTTCCTTTTGTCCAGGTGAGAAAGGGCGGTGTGGAGTGCGATTGAGATTGCGTCATCTGTGTATCTGTTGGGGCTGTATGCAAATTGGAGTGGGTCTAGGGTGTCCGGGAGGATGCTGTTGATGTGAGCCATGACCAGCCTTTCAAAGCACTTCATGGCTACCAACGTGAGTGCCACAGGGCGGTAATCATTTAGGCAGGTTACATTCGCTTCCTTGGGCACAGGGACTATGGTGGTCTGCTTGAAACATGTAGGTATTACAGACTCGGTCAGGGAGAGGTTGAAAATGTCAGTGAAGACACTTGACAGTTGGTATGCGCATGCTTTGAGTACACGTCCTAGTAATCCGTCTGGTCCAGAGGCTTTGTGAATGTTGACCTGTTTAAAGGTTTTGTTCACATTGGCTACCGAGAGCATTATAACACAGTCATCCAGAACAGCTGGTTCTCTCATGCCTGCTTCAGTGTTGCTTGCCTCGAAGCGAGCATAAAAGGCATTTAGCTCGTCTGGTAGGCTCGCGTCACTGGGCAGCTCGCGTCTGGGTTTCCCTTTGTAGTCCGTAATAGTTTTCAAGCTCTGGCACATCTGACGAGCGTCAGAGCCGGTGTAGTAGGATTCAATCTTAATCCTATATTGACGCTTTGCTTGTTTGATGGTTCGTCTGAGGGCATAGTGGGATTTCTTATAAGCGTCGGGATTAGTCTCCCACTCCTTGAAAGCGGCAGCTCTAGCCTTTAGTTCGATGTGGATGTTAACTGTAATCCATGGCTTCTGGTTAGGCGATGTACGTACAGTCACAGTGGGGATGACGTCATCGATGCACTTATTGATGAAGCCGATGACTGAGGTGATGTATTCTTCAATGCCATTGGATGAATCCCGGAACATATTACAGTCTGTGCTAGCAAAACAGTCCGCATCATCTGACCACAATATAGATACAGTGGGGAGAACAAGTATTTGATACACTGCCGATTTTGCAGGTTTTCCTACTTACAAAGCATGTAGAGGTCTGTAATTTTTATCATAGGTACACTTCAACTGTGAGAGACGGAATCTAAAACAAAAAGCACAGCTCTCTGGTCTGGCCATTGTGGAGAGGTTGGAGTCTGTTTGATTGAGTGTGTGGACAGGTGTCTTTTATACA
>NW_019942791.1:187930-190022 GCF_002910315.2 Salvelinus sp. IW2-2015 | reverse complement strand
TCTGAATATATATAGGTATAGGATATACAGTATCCTCCATGACTCCAATCCAGCCAATTCTCTGACATATCCAAACCCCCATAGTTTACATCCCTGATTCTCACAGGCTGCTCCTCTGAGTGTGCCCTGCAGTGTACTGTATGTAGAGTATAGCCCATAGGCAGAGCTGGGAGAGAAGTAGGTGTTCCAATTGTATGTGTGTGTGTGTGTCTGTGTGTGTGTGTGTGTGTGTGTGTGTGTGTCTGTGTGTGTGTGCTCACACTTATACCTTCCCTTGGTATACAACCCTCTCCCTACCCTCATAGCCTATAGCTCCTCTGTCTTCCACATTTCCACACCTGTCCTGGCTAGTCTTCAGCTGAAGTGAGTCTTCAGCAATTAGCCGTAGCCTGTAGCTGAGAGGTAACCCAGTAGCACGGACTAGCAGAGGCCCACCTGCCAGCTCCTCTCCTCTCTCTGAACCCAGGTGAGACAGACACTAGTTAGGATCAATCCCTCTRGCKCYRCRACMACCTCCCACCCTCTCCGCTCAGTTTGAATGGAGGAGTGAGGCGAGGTGGGGGGCCCTCTGACTGAGTTCACAGAGACCCTTCTATGGCGCTGTCGTGTGTTTGATGGGCAGCCCACTCTGTGTGTTCAGCACTACGTGTGAGAGATACTCTGCGGTTTCTCTGGATGGTGTGTTTGCAGTGGGCTTTAGTGTGTCTGGTTTGTACAGGATGGTTGGTAGGAAGATGGTGGCCTGCAGGAGAGCTGTATCTCTGCTGCCCCTCACAGGAGCTGACATGGAACTGCAGGTAGAGTGGTGGTGGAGGAGGCTGGGCTGATGTTCCTCGGTCTAGCCCTCTGTCTTCCYTTCTGTAAGTCATAGTCAGTTTCTCCCTCGCTTTCCCTCACTCATTACTCCACACACTCTCACTCGATAGTCTCTCTCTCAGTTATTCAGTAGCTAACATCTAAGAGAGAGTTGCAACACTAACCAATCCCCAGTGAGCTGCACCACTTAAGGAAATACATTGAGTCAAATATGGTGACTATGAGCCCTGAAGATCCTTATAGAGCACTGTAAGGTACTTAACATGCTGACCACACCGCTCGCGTTACATACCCAAGCTTTGCTAAATAAATGTATATGTTATTCAATAATTTCATCCAAAGTGCTCGCGAGCGTCTGCGTAGCCAGGCGATAAAATAGAACTTGGTTATATTTTAGATGCTTGACGCGCTGCAAGTCCCGCCTCTCCCATCCCCTCATTGGTTTTTAGGAGCATATACCAAAATGGGTGATTGAAAGATGAACTCCACTCCAGTTGGTGGTGGTAATGCACCTTAAAGTTGGTTGCCCACCGCCGTATAACGTCCACAGAAGAAGAAGAAGAAGAAGAAGAAGAAGAAGAAGACTTACGGAGGAGAGATTACTAGAAACTAACTAGGTTTTCCCTTTTATCTGTTGATTAATTGTCGGAGTAGAGAACACACGATTTTGTGTGACTCAAAATGGGTCAAAATTCTACAAAGATCTAGAAGACCTTGTGCATTTCAGGTAAAATAACAACCCAATGTTTATATCCCAGGACAAATTAGCTAGCAACAGCAAGCAAGCTAGCTAGCTAAATTGCCATAAATGTTTAATGCTTTTCGACCTGTCCCCAAATTAATATAGTTGGCTCAGAGTTCGTTTTGATATTTTTTAACCTGCGTGTCCTGATCACGTCTGGTGTGGACCGACAAAATCAATATGCACGCGATGGCGCACGCACGTGCCCGGTGTAGTCAGCATGTAAAGGGTCAACAGGAGAAACAGTGTGAGTAGCCGTAGGTGCTTCTCCATGGTCCAGAAAATAATCTCATAATTAGTCTCCGTGCGTCCTGAGCAGATTACAAGAGGCTAAAAGAGCTGTCCAGGGTCTTGTAAAGGCCGATAGAGTTAAAGCTCACTTTAAGTGGATGTTCTAGAGACATCAACATGACGTTCGAGAAGCTCTCCGTGGTCTAAACTGATACCAGAGGGTAAGAAGAGCTGTCCAGGGTCCCAAGCCCATGCAGTTTAACATTGTTCTCTGGCTTGGTGGAAACTGGAAAACAACCATAG
>NW_019942791.1:178134-187905 GCF_002910315.2 Salvelinus sp. IW2-2015 | reverse complement strand
TCTACTGATGTCTTCTGATTATCAACAGATTGCTTTTTAATTGGCTTGAACAGATAAGTTATTCTTACGTTCTTCAGATTTTACACCTTTTCTCAGCTTGATCAAGATAACACTCCTACCCTTCAAGTTATCATTTCTGCCTATTTCTCTGAAATATTATCAACATGTGTGTTGCGTAGTTTAGTTTCTGCTTGCAATGGGCCTGGTTGTGCGTGTTTTGGCTTATTTCATGTGTGTGCGTGTTTAACAGTCCTAAATCTTTTACATTTTTCCCTGCCGTTCCCTGAGCATCTCTGATCAACTCTCAGCATCTCTGATCTCATCTCAGCATGTTCTGATCAAGTCTCAGCTCTCTGAATCTCCTCTCAAGCATGTCTGATATCTCTCAGCATCTCTGATTTCCTCTCAGCTGTCTGATCTCCTCTCAGCAGTCTGATCTCCTCTCAGCATGTTGATTCCTCTCAGGATCTTGATCCCTATCACATGTCTGATCTCCTTCAGGACTCTGACTCTCTCTCAGTCTCTGATCTCCTCTCAGATCTCTGATCTCTCTCAGAATCTCTGATCTCCTCTCAGCATCTCTGATCTCCTCTCAGCATGTCCTTGATCTCCTCGTCATGGATCTCTGATCTCTCTCAGGATCTCTGATCTCCTCTCGCATTCTGATCTCCTCTAAGCATCTCTGACTCCCTCTCAGGATCTCTGTCTCTTCTCAGATTCTGATCTTCCTCTCGCATGTCTGATCTCCTCTCAGCATGTCTGATCTCCTCTCCAGCATGTCTGATCTCCTCTCAGCATCTCTGATCTCCTCTCAGCATGTCCTTGATCTACTCTAGCATGTCCTGATCTCCCTCTCAGCATGTTCTGATCTCTCTCAGCATCTCTGATCTCCTCTCCCGGATCTTGATTCCTCTCAGAATCTCTGATTCCTCTCAGATCTCTGTTCTCTCTCAGTGATTCGGATTCTTCTCAGGATCTATGATCTCTCCAGCATGTCTGATCTCTCTCAGCCATCTCTGTCTCCTCTCAGCATGTTGACATCTGCTCTTTCAGCATGTCTGATCTCTCTCAGCATGTCTGATATCCTCTCAGCATGTCGATCCCTCTCAGCTCTTCTGATCTCCTCTAAGCATCTCTGATTCTCCTCTCAGCATGTTGATCTCCTCTCAGCATGCTCTGATCACTCTCAGCCCTCTGATCTTCCTCTCAGCAATGTCTGATGCTCCTTCAGGATCTCTGCATCTCCTCTGCAGGATCTCTTGATCTCTCTCAGCATGTCTGAATCTCCTCGTCAGCAATCTCTGATCTCCTCTCAGGATCTCTTGATCTCTTTCAGGATCTCTGATTTCCTCTCAGCATGTCTGATCTCCCTAGCAATCCTCTGCTATCCTCTCAGCATGTCTGATTCCTTCGCATTCTGATCTCCTCTCAGCATGTTCGATCTCCTCTCAGCTTCTGATCTCCTCTCAGCAATCTCTGATCTCCTCTCAGCATCTCTGATCTTGCTCTCAGCACGCTGATCTCCTCTCAGCAGTTCTGAATCTCTCTCAGCACTCTTCTGATCTCCTCTCAGCAGTTTGAACAGAGCTACGTTAACAGCAACCTTACATCTGCACCACACTACACACCACACACAACACACACACACACACACACACACACACACACACACACACACACACACACACACACACACACACACACATACACACACACACACACACACACACACGGGGATAATAGAGGAACATCCATTTAGGAAAGAGGAGAGCATTAGGGAGATTTAATTTGCTTAATGAAGAACGCATCCCTCTTCTCTGTCTCTGTATGCCTATGCACTGTAGTGATGCATATTCCCCTCCGTCATATATCTCAGCATGTTGAGGTCTGTCTCTCATCATGTTGAGGTCTGTCTCTTCATATATCTCAGCATGTTGAGGTCTGTCTCTCCATATATCTCATCATGTTGAGGTCTGTCTCTCCATATATCTCATCATGTTGAGGTTTGTCTCTCCATATATCTCATCATGTTGAGGTCTGTCTCTCCATATAGCTCAGCATGTTGAGGTCTGTCTCTCCATATATCTCATCATGTTGAGGTCTGTCTCTCCATATATCTCATCATGTTGAGGTCTGTCTCTCCATATATCTCAGCATGTTGAGGTCTGTCTCTCCATATATCTCAGATGAAGGGTCTGCTCTCAGCTCACAGTACTTTAGGAATACGTGCGAGAGGTGGGTGCTTCATGTGTCTCTGCGTAAGGATATGGTATGAGTGGCTGTGGAGGCGGTTAAGATCCTTTCCAGGGTGGATCTTTCAGCATGTTGCGGTCCTTGTCTGTTCACGCATAGGTATATGCAAAGCAATTGTTGACAGGGCCCGTGCTCTCCAAGAATGCTACGTCTCAGCATGTTTGGAGTGTCTGTCTCGTCCCGGTTCCCTAGGTCAATCTAGCAGAGCAACTGCTTGAGGTCTTGCCTACGTTCATCCATCACTACTTAACTCAGCATGCATTTGATCTGGGTTCTGTCTCTCACCAATTATTCATCTTCATCACTGCCGTAGTCGGTCCAAGATGTTTGAGGTCCCCGTCTCGTTCCATAGAATAATTGATCGATGTTGAAGGGTCCGTGTCTCCCATAATATCTCCAGGCATTGTGAGTTCGAGGTATGTCTCTCATAGTGCTATCTCAGCAATGTTGCGAGTCTGCTAGTCCGCTGTGTACGCCGAGGGTTGTTAGTCCTTACACAGCTCATTGGTGTGGAGGGTTGTGTCTCGTAACGCGAAGCGCTCATTGTCACTCTTGTAAAAGAACAAGGATAGCATGGGGGATCCCAGAAGCTCGCAGACGTGGTACGGTGTCCGAATGGAAACGTATAACACTTCTACTCTATACATATGCACGTTCATTCTATAAAGACAATTAAGTGGGCCAAGAGATATCAGTGCTTCCAAGTCAGAAGACAATACAGGTCGAGAAACACGATCAACCGAAATCGAAACAGTCCATGAAGAGGTTGACACAACACAAAACAGGAACAACTACCTTCACAACACAGTTGTTGTATGAGGTGCGTGTTGAATGAGCGCGGGAAAAGGCTAGGGCACGCTGTAGTGAGGTGGGGTGTCGTGCGAATCAGAAGTAGCAGCACATAACCGAGACGATAGACAGTTTTGTCACGCTGTTCGTTCAAGGGGAACCATACCAAGGGAGCAGAGAACACGTTAATCACAAGACGCTCAGCGGAACACTGAAACAGTAGAGAAGTCGATAGGCTCTGCCACGGACACAATATGAAATGTGCTCACAACACTGCTCCGCACTGATTCCGACATCCATGATACCAAGACAACAAATAGGGCATGACAACCGCAATCTACCGGTCAGGGAGGCGCGTGGAGGCAGGCTAGGTATCTGCGTACGGTTAGTGTGTGGACTCCTCTATACTGTGTTCGCGCTCTGCCTTTCTTCTTTTTGTCATAGTATATACGTCGCGGGACAGTGGTTCGCTTAGCATTTTGCATCACCAGTTATAGTGCATACGTGTGTCTGTCAAGAAGAGTTTCGTTGGTGATATAAATAATTCTCATATTTACTGAGAGTGAGATGAAAGTAAGCATGATAAGGTCACACTCACAAATCACGTTGCCTGTGGCGAGGGTTCAGTGGGCTCTCGGAAGCCCCGGATGTACGTGACACAAGAAGATACTAGATTTGGCTTGACTTTGGGAAGAAAAAGTTAGCAGCTAGAGAATGTAGCAACACACAGGAGTACTGTCGTATTCTGATATGCTGCACAACACGTGTTCCCATCTACAGACACATAGATCCTCACACTGAGTTAACTTGCAAAGCAATTCAGAGACAAGCACACACAGCTCACAAGAAGTACTTCAAAAGTCTATAGCTGTGTTCCGTGGTGCTCCGCTATGCGACAATGACGATATAGCAATCGGTGTTGCATGGAGTTACCACGCAAGCTAAGGAGGCAGCACAGCGGGGCTCGCAGACAGCTCTTAAGCCGTTGGGAATTAGGCAGCACCCTCGGCTCGACACTGACGCATAGGACTCAACACACGAGACCACGCCACAGGCTCACGACTCAAAATAGACTAAAGCGCGCTCTCGACGACACGCCGGCAGCGTCAGACTCTCGCACTATGAATGGCAGACAAAAGAGGGGAGTCGGAGTTGGGGCCGGCACGGGAGGGCCAAGAGTATAAGACAGAAGTGCTCTTTCGGGCGTTAGACAAGTCCTGTCGCAACGCAGCCCGCATACGAGACAGATTCCACTGCAACCTGCGGTAGGTCGCCCGCTGTCAGCAATGAGTGGTATGGGAAGGGAGATGCGGACTGTTGAAAGAACAGACATTTTCTCAGCCTTGGGTATCAAGGTTCATGCTCGCAACAGTCGACGAAATGCCTTTGTGGGCGCACTCTTAGTGGACGACGATGCTGGCACCGTGTAGCACATCACACGACAGGGATTAGAGATATATTGGAACGTTTGGATTTGCTTAACGAATGATCATCAAACAATTTGCACAAACTCTCTTGACACAGGTATGGCTTCCCTGTGGAGAACTACACTCTACGGTGCGGGCGCAGGTCACTGTGAATGTGCTCCATAAAGCAACAAGGTTTCCAGGTTCTCTTCAGGTTGGAAGAGGAACATGAAACCGTAATGAACAGTCGATGCATCCATATTCTATGCTTAGCACACTCAGTACCACTTGCTCTATAGTCGCCGCCAAATTCCATTTCGGATATAGAAGGCATCAGTTTTGGAGTTTTACATTTAAACTCGACATCTGATTATGACTTTGATTTCTAACTGGACACATGCAGAGGGACGTGGCAGTTCATGCGTGCGTCTTCCAACTCGTTTCCGCTCCCCAGCGGGCTCACTAAACGTCGAATGGATAGTTGGTTTGTTTATAAGTTCGCTCGTGTCTGAGCATCAACACACGGTCTGGTGTAATGAAGAGTTGTGGTGACACCCCATAGATAGTCTATGTTCCGCGGTTAATCGAGGTGATTATCTTTAACTATCTGCCTAGGGTGGGCGAAGAAGATACAGAGAGTCGTAAGCGGGTAGATGGATTAATGCTGGTCTCATTGTTATGGGCGTGTGTGATTTATAAGATCGGTGTCTTTTGATTTGTGTAGATGATGTTGTAGCTGGGTGTTTGCTGGGTGTCGTCTGTCGTTGCTTTGCTCTATATGTGGTGTGTTTTGACAGAAGGTGAGAGTTAAGTCAAGGTTGCGTAGGGGGCGTGTACGCTGAAACACTGTCGCAGCCTGATAATGGTGACAATCGCGCACGTGGGGGCCGTTGCTATAGGTGAGAGTATTGTCTCGAGATGAATCATATGGTATTCATCATACGCAGCTCATGTTCTTCACAGTTAGTCTAGACTCAGACGGTACTACAAGTTTGTTCAATCTTATCTGGTGAATGCAGCTTGCCACGTTGGAAGGCTCAGATAGATTATATCAAGGACAGCAAATTTTATCGGGCCAATCTCATCACTTAGGGTTGGGGTCATTAAATTACTCGGTTTTTGCAACAATCACTCCAAGATCTTCTTGTGTAACAAAGACTGATAAGTTTTGGCAAGTTGATAAAAGAAAATTATGTCATGGCTTTAGTAGCATCTGATAGTCTTATTGACATATTTGAGTCAATGGAGGTGTACTGTGGACGTATTCAAGGCCTAACCTTTCAAGGACTGCAGTGCCTGTTCTGCTTGACATCAATGGGAAAATCTAAGAAATCAGCCAAAGACTTCAGAAATAGAAATTGTAGATTCCTTTCCACAGTCTGGTGGTCATCCTTGGGAGCAATTTCGGAATGCCTGAAGGTACCGAGTGATGGGTTCATTCTGTACATAACATAGTTACGACAAGTATATTATAACGATGGGACACCAGGCCGTCATTACCTGTCACGACTTCCACGGCGGAGGAGTCGTTTCGCGGTCCGCGTTGTTGGGCGCGGTGGTTTGGGGCGGTCGCGGTCGGTGAACGTCGTTCCACCTGCGGCAGTGAGACGAGGAAGCCGGCACAGGAGTCCGGGGTCGAGGAGTTTGGTCCTGCAGGGACACAATCCCTTACATTCGGACCAGCCCGGTTGGAGCCTGTCCATTTCGGCCGTTTAACCTGCTGGCTACCCGCGGACGCCAGATCGGGGCTCTTGTTGGGTTCGATCCTTCCGCACCACCGCTCCGATTGGCATGATAGCTGGGAAGTGCTGCGCTCAGGGAGCCGGAGGGAGGTTCTGTCTCATGGGCACCATCCTGGGTGGCGGCAGAGGTCACACCACACGCGGTGCAGTGCCGGGATGGTTCCTCTGGGGGTCTGAGGCCAGCAGGCAGGGCACTCTGGCGGTCAGCCCAGGTGAGAAGGCACCATTACTCGTCCTTTATCCTAGTTTTCCCGGCATCAAGATAAGGTCGCTCTGGTACGATTCATGTTGCGCGGCTGGGAATTTTTAATTGACAGATCATTTGCCCCATAGTTTAAGGGATCCCCATCGTTCCTGTGGTAACGGCCTTCGCCAGTTCACGCCTTAGAGTCAGGGTTGAGTATTTGGGAGGCCACCGGCTCCTCTGGGCATGGTGACGCACGAGGGTCACACGGAAGAGAATTTCAGTCTCTTTCTCATTGACTCTCTGCGGGTTCCCGTGTGTGCTAGGTCTAGCCGGCGTGGTTAGGCGTGTGGTCATGGACTGCCAGCTCGTGTTGCATGGGTCATGCGGAGGGCTTCTCACGGGGTGGGTCGGGAGAGTGCTCGGGGAAACGGTGTTTAGGGGTTTCCCGTAGGTTGCTACTACAGGTGGAAATTCAGAACCCAGGTGCTGCCACCTGAGCAATTCGCCCTCCGATATGGCGGATTTGGCTCTCGCCTTCTCGCAAAAGGAGAAGGCGACTCAAATTATCACCACATCGAGGGGGGATTGTGCGATAAATCTCCTGGTAGACGCTGCACTTCCCAGGAGTTCACGGTGTATCCTCTGTCACAGGCGGAGACGGCTTATGGGAAAACATATGTCTGCGCGAATCCCTGCGTGCAGGGGTACATTGGTCCTTGCATTCCCCGCCTCCTTGAGTTTCTTTTTTGTGAGAAGAAGGAGGGGAGGTCTGCGCCCCATGGGTTATTGAATTATTCTGAGGTCTTAATCAGATACTGGTGATGGTGACGAGTACGCCGCTACCTCTTCTCGCCGAGCGTGCGATTGGAGTCAATGCACCAGGGCCACGCTTCCTTCACCAACTTGATCTCAGGAGTGCTTACAACCTGGTGGGCGTATCCGAGGGAAACGAGTGGAAGACGGCGTTCAGTACAACCTCAGGGGCATTATGAAGTACCTCGTCTGCCGTACGGGTTTGGATGAATGCTCCATCAGTCCTTCTAAGCCTTTGTAGACACGATTCTTTCAGGGACCTGCACAGCGCAGGGTGTAGTGGTGGTGATAATTGGATGACATTCGTGATGATACTCTTGCTACACGTGCCGAGGCAGATGTGGTACCTGGTGGCGCAAAGTGCTTTGGTCGGAGCTGTTGGGCATGACCTGTACGCCAAGGGCTGGAGAAATGTCTGTTCTTTCAAAGTCCGTCTCGCTTTGCATTCCTCATTGCTGAAGGGGGACCGGTACGTTTGCGAGTGGTCGGCTGAGGTGGCAGGGACTTTGGTCACCCGAGGAGCTTTGTTTATCTCGGGCTTCCCGTGGCCGGCCATCGCGGATCCCTCTTTTTGCCATTCATAGTGGGAGGTCGACGCGTTCCAAGCTGGGATAGGAGCCGTGCTCCTCTCAGCGCCTCGGGTAGGCCAACCGAAGCTCCGCCCCTGGGCCTTCTTCTCAAGAAAGCTCAGCCTGGCGGAGCGAAACGTATGACGTGGGGGACCGTGAGCCTGTTGGCTGTCGTCAAGGCTTTGGAAGGCATGGGAACATTGGCTTAATGGGGCTAAAACACCCTTTTCTCATCTGGACTGATCAGCACAATCTGGAGTACATCCGGGCGGCGGGAGACTGAACGCCGTCGCCAGGGTGCAAGGTGGGCTCATGTGTTTGGACCCGTTTGTGTTGTCGACCCTTTCTTACCAGACCAGGCTTCCGCAGTAATGTGAAGCAGTCGCACTGTCCACGGCTTGGTATGACACAGAGGAGAGGACGGCATGGGATGCCCACCTCATATCTCCCGGCCTCCTGCCTGGTGGCGCCGGCTAGTGTGGGAGCTGGACGCGGACATTGAGCAGGCCGTTGTGCGTGCAGAGCCCGCTCCCTCCAGTGTTCCCGCTGGGCGTACTGTACGTTCCGTCTGCTGCCCGTGACCGGTTGATCTATTGGGCCCACACGTCACGCTCCTCTGGTCTGCGCAGGCCATCGTCGGGACGTGCGCTGACTGACTTGGAAGCACTGGTGGCCGTCACTTTGGCTACCAAAGACGTGATGGTGTAATGTTTCCTCCTGCTCGTGTGTGGCGCCAAGTGGTATAGGCTCCTGGGCGCACCTGGCCCAGATGGTTAAGCTACACCCTTAGCCGTTCGACAGCGGCCATGGTAAGCCTGTCCGATCGATTTCCCTGACGCGATCTGGCGGGCAGGTGGAGAGAGATGAAAGGCCAGGATGTGGGTAAGGTTTTGAGGTCTTATTGGCACAGGACGGCCCGGGGCGAGTGGGCAGCGTTCGTGCCCTGGGCAGAGATGGCAGTAGCTCGCTTCGCGCCACTCCTCCACTAACCGCTCCCCCTTCCAGTGCGTACTGGGTACCAGGCCGGTTCGTGGCTCCTGGTGGCAATCAAAAGAGTCAGACGGAGGCTTCCCTGCGTGTTGGGGGCTGGTGTCCGGCAAGGCAGAGGAAGGACATGGGACACCGGCCCTGTTCACTTCAGCACGCGCGTGGCTGCGCCGGAAGGGCCGGCGCAGACGCAGGCCTGGCACGTGTAGGCGCGGCATGGTGTTGGCCCGGGGGGAGCCGGGTCTGGCTCTCGACCCGAAACTGCCCGCTCCGAGTGGGGCCCCGGCATACTCGCGTTCGATCCATACTGGGTTTGAGAACGATCGGGCCGAGGGGCCTTCAGTAACCTGTCGTGGCTGGGAGGGGTAGGGTCCGGAGATGAGCATGCTGGGTTGCCGGGGTGTGAGGTATGGTGTTGGATCGCGTTCATGCTGCGGGAGTTGCGTCGAACACGTCTCCGTTCCGGGATCGCCTTGCAGCCTCGCCTCGCGGGTCGTCCGCGAGGCCGTGTGTCAGCTTCTGGCTATTACCTATCTCTGGCTCTCATGCGTCTGATTTCGGTGCCGACCAGGTTCGGCGCAATTTCACCTTACAATACCGCTCGAGGGAAGGGAGATGCTGTTATGGTCTCCTAGAGTGGCATATATCAATCACGAGAAACAACAGCAAAGGGATCTTGTGAAGATAGCGTGGAGGGAAACAGGTACACAAAGACGGTATCGTATATCCACAGTGTAGGAAGTCGCTATATCGATCAGTAACTACACCAGGCCACTCATACAAGGATAGGACAGCGGACTGCTGCTGAAAACCGCCATAGTAAAAAGCAGACTGACGGTTGGTGCACTGCAATTGGGGGATATAAAGTACTTAAATATAAAGAAAAGGAATGAAAATAGCGTTATTGTGTCCACCATAATTGTGCAAAGGATAGATTCATTAAAAATCCTACAAAATGTGATTTTCTGGATTTTCTTTCTCATTGTTGTCTGTGCGTGTGTGAAGTGTAGCCTATGATAAAATTA
>NW_019942791.1:167367-178109 GCF_002910315.2 Salvelinus sp. IW2-2015 | reverse complement strand
TCCATATATCTCAGCATGTTGAGGTCTGTCTCTCCATATATCTCAGCATGTTGAGGTCTGTCTCTCCATATATCTCAGCATGTTGAGGTCTGTCTGTAACGATCCTCTTCATCTGAAGAACAGGATAGACCGGTCCAAAATGCAGCGTGGTACGTGTCCATGTTAAATTTATTATAACTGAACACTAAATACAAAATAACAAAAGTGAAACAACAAAAATCGAAACAGTCCTGAAAGGTGACACAACACAAAACAGGAAACAACTACCCACAAACACCAGGTGGGGAAAAGGCTACCTAAGTATGGTTCTCAATCAGAGACAACGATAGACAGTTGCCTCTGATTGGGAACCATACCAGGGCAAACACATATAAATACAAAACATAGAAATACAAACATAGAATGCCCACCCACATCACACCCTGACCAAACAACAAATAGAAACATACAAAGCAATCTACGGTCAGGGTGTGACACTGTCTCTCTTTTTGCTTATTCTTTTCCTGCTTTTCTTTCAGTTCTGRAGCTTTCTGCTTTACCCTCCTGGGGCAGTTCTGTCATTTTTTTATTACATAATGTGAAAGAAGTGAAATACACACACACACGAACACACACAATGCATCTTGGGCAAAAAGTGCAGCTACACACACAACTGCAATCCTATGCTGCACACGTACCAACCAACACAGATTAAGTGCACAACATGAACACACACACACACACAAATCAATGCGGCCTGTGTTTGACATCAAAGCAACGTCTGTACACCAAGCTGAAGGGCACGGCTGCACAGCTTAAGCAATTGACTAGCAGCACTGCTCCCTACACACATGCTCACACACACACACCCCACACAGACAAATACAAATACACACACACACACACTCACGCACACACACACACACACACACAGATAGCACTGAACGTCACTGCTACTCAATGCAATTCTGAAACAGTATGGCTTCCCGTGGGAACTACACTAGGGGGCAAAACTCCAAAAGAACAGTTCAGGCTCTCAGTGAAGAGCAACGAATTAACAATTTATCATTAGCTTAGCACATCGTACACTTGTCTACGTCKCAAATCTCGTTAAACACAGTTGGGAGTTAAATGAAACCACACTATTACTATTCTACACATGCATAAGGACGTGCAGTCATGCGTGGCCAGGCTCAATGATGGCCTTGTTTATTTGTGTGCCACCCGCTTGTTTAGGTTGTACACCAATTTGTCCCGGTTAAACAGGTGATTTCTCTTCGTTAACGTGGAAGAGAACGAGTCGAGCTCGTGGCTTTTTGGGGTGTGTGTTTGTGTTTTTTTGTGTGTTTGTGTGTGTTTGTGTGTGTGTGTTGTCTAGGGGTTTAGAGGTTAGTTAGAGGTTCTAGGCAGTGTTTCCCAAACTCAGTCCTGGGACCCCGAGGGGGGCCCGTTTAGATATTTGCCCTAGTACTACACAGCTCATTCAAATAATCAACTAATCATCAACTTTCATTATTTGAATCAGCTACAGTTGAAGTCAGAAGTTTACACACACTTAGGTTGGGGTCATTAAAACTCGTTTTTCAACCACTCCACAGATTTCTTGTTAACAAACTATAGTTTTGGCAAGTTGATAAGAAAATTATGTCATGGCTTTAGTAGCATCTGATAGGCTTATTGACATAATTTGAGTCAATGGAGGTGTACCTGTGGAGGTATTTCAAGGCCTACCTTCAAACTCAGTGCCTGTTTGCTTGACATCATGGGAAAATCTAAAGAAATCAGCCAAGACTTCAGAAAAAAAATTGTAGACCTCCACAAGTCTGGTTCATCCTTGGGAGCAATTTCCAAATGCCTGAAGGTACCATGTTCATCTGTACAAACAATAGTACGCAAGTATAAACACCATGGGACCACCCAGCCGTCATACCTGTCACGACTTCCACCGAAGTCGTTTCCTCTCCTTGTTGGGGCGGTGTTTGGCGGTCGGCCGGTGAACGTCTTTTCCACCTGCGGCAGGAGACGAGGAGCGCACAGGAGTCCGTCGAGAGTTGGCCTGCAGGGACACCACCCTTACATTCGACCAGCCGGTGGACCTGTCCATTCGGCCGTATAACCTGCTGGCTACCCGCGGACGTCCAGATCGGGCTCTGTTGGTTCCATCCCCCAGCACCACCGCTCCGATGCCCATGGAGCTGGGAAGTGCTGCGCTCAGGGAGACCGGAGGAGGTTCTGTCTCATGCACCATCTGTGGCCGCAGAGGTCACACTGCCGGTCAGTGCCGGGATGGTTCCTCTGGGGGTCGAGGCAGCAGGCAGGGCACTCTGGCGTCACCCCAGGTGAGAAGGCACCATACTCGTCCCTTTTCCTGAGTTTTCCCCGCATTCCCAGCATAAGGCGCTCGTCGATTCAGGCGCGGCTGGGAATTTTATTGACAGATCATTTGCCCATAGTTTAGGGATCCCCATCGTTCCTGTGGCTACGCCCTTCCCAGTTCACGCCTTAGAGTCAGGGTTGATTTGGGAGGCCACCGCTCCTCTGGGCATGGTGACGCACGAGGGTCACACGAAGAGAATCAGTCTCTTTCTCATTGACTCTCCTGCGTTTCCCGTGGTGCTAGGTCTACCCTGGTTAGCTTGTCATGACCCCACTGTTTCATGGGGTCATGCGGAGGGCTCTCACGGGGTGGTCGCGAGAGTGCTCGGGGAGGTGTTTAGGGGTTTCCGTAGGTGCTACTACAGGTGGAAATTCCAGACCAGGTCTCCACCGTGAGCATTACCCCCCGAATATGGCGATTTGGCTCTCGCCTTCTCCAAAAAGAAGGCGACTCAATTATCACCACATCGACGGGGGGATTGTGCGATAAATCTCCTGGTAGACGCTGCACTTCCCAGGAGTCACGTGTATCCTCTGTCACAGGCGGAGACGGCTATGGAAACATATGTCTCCGAATCCCTGCGTCAGGGGTACATTCGGTCCTCCACTTCCCCCGCCTCCTTGAGTTTCTTTTTTGTGAAGAAGAAGGAGGGAGGTCTGCGCCCGTGTATTGAATATCGAGGTCTTAATCAGATAACTGTGAGGTACAGTTACCCGCTACCTCTTATCGCCACGGCGATTGAGTCAATGCACAGGGCACGCTTCTTCACCAAACTTGATCTCAGGAGTGCTTACAACCTGGTGCGTATCCGGGAGGGAAACGAGTGGAAGACGGCGTTCAGTACAACCTCAGGGCATTATGAGTACCTCGTCATGCCGTACGGGTTGATGAATGCTCCATCAGTCTTCTAAGCCTTTGTAGACACGATTTTCAGGGACCTGCACAGGCAGGGTGTAGTGGTGTATATTGATGACATTCTGATATACTCTGCTACACGTGCCGAGCATGTGTCCCTGGTGCGCAAAGTGCTTGGTCGACTGTTGGAGCATGACCTGTACGCCAAGGCTGAGAAATGTCTGTTCTTTCAACAGTCCGTCTCCTTCCCATTACCTCATTGCTGAAGGGGGGACCGGTACGTTTGCAGTGGTCGGCTGAGGTGGACAGGGACTTTGGTCACCCGAGGAGCTCTGTTTATCTCGGCTCCCGTGCCGGCCCATCCGGATCCCTCTTTGCCATTCATAGTGGAGGTCGACGCGTCCAAGGCTGGGATAGGAGCCGTGCTCTCTCAGCGCTCGGGTATGCCACCGAAGCTCCGCCCCTGGGCCTTCTTCTCAAGAAAGCTCAGCCTGGCGGAGCGAAACTATGACGTGGGGGACCGTGAGCTGTTGGCTGTCGTCAAGGCTTTGAAGGCATGGAGACATTGGCTTAATGGGGCTAAACACCCTTTTCTCATCTGGACTGATCACCACAATCTGGAGTACATCCGGGCGGCGAGGAGACTGAACCCTCGCCAGGCAAGGTGGGCCATGTTTTTCACCCGTTTTGTTTTCACCCTTTCTTACAGACCAGGTTCCCAGAATGTGAAGGCAGACGCACTGTCCCGGCTGTATGACACAGAGGAGCGGACCATGGATCCCACCTCCATACTCCCGGCCTCCTGCCTGGTGGCGCCGGTAGTGTGGGAGCTGGACGCGGACATTGAGCAGGCGTTGCGTGCAGAGCCCGCTCCCCTCCAGTGTCCCGCTGGGCGTCTGTACGTTCCGTCTGCTGCCCGTGACCGGTTGATCTATTGGGCCCACACGTCACGCTCCTCTGGTCATCCAGGCATCGGTCGGACGGTGCGCTGACTGACTTGGAAGCACTGGTGGCCCACTTTGGCTAAAGACGTGATGGTGTATGTTTCCTCCTGCTCGGTGTGCGCCCAGTGTAAGGCTCCTGGGCACCTGCCCAGATGTAAGCTACACCCCTTAGCCGTTCGACAGCGGCCATGGTCACACCTGTCGATCGATTTCCTGACCGATCTTCGGGCAGGTGGAGAGAGTAAACCAGGATGTGGGTAGGTTTCTGAGGTCTTATTGCCAGGACCGGCCGGGGGAGTGGGCAGCGTTCGTGCCCTGGGCAGAGATGGCCCAGTACTCGCTCCGCCACTCCTCCACTAACCGCTCCCCCTTCCAGTGCGTACTGGGGTACCAGCCGGTTCTGGCTCCTTGGCATCAGAGTCAGACGGAGGCTCCTGCGGTGGCGACTGGTTCCGGCAAGCAGAGGAAACATGGGACACCGCCCATGTTCACCTTCAGCACGCCGTGCTGCGCCAGGAAGCCGGCGCAGACCGCCACCGCAGTGAGGCCCTGGTGTTCGCACCGGGGGACCGGGTCTGGCTCTCGACCCGAAACCTGCCCCTCCGAGGGGGCCCCGGCATACTCCGTTCGATCCATACTGGATTTGAGACGTCGGGCGAGGGGCCTTCAGTACCTCGTGGACTGGGAGGGGTAGGGTCCGGAGGAGAGATGCTGGGTTCCGGTGGAGGATGTGTTGGACCCTTCAATGCTGCGGGAGTTCCACCGTCTCCGTCCGGATCGCCTTGCACCTCGCCCTCCGGGTCGTCCCCGAGGCCGGTGTCGGCTCTGGCTATTACCTATCTCTGCTCTCCTGCGTCTGATTTCGGTGCCACCAGTTCCGCAACCCTTACAATACCGCTCAGGAAGGAGATGCGTTCTGTCTCCTAGAGTGCAAATCAATCACAGAACAACAGCAAAGGATCTTGTGAAGATGCTGGAGGAAACAGGTACAAAAGTATCTATATCCACAGTAAAGTCCTATATCGATATAACCTAAAAGGCCACTCAACAAGGAAGAAGCCACTGCTCCAAAACCGCCATAAAAAAAGCCAGACTACGGTTTGCAACTGCACATGGGGATATAAATACTTAAAATATAAAAAAATGAAAATACTTATTTTCCACCATAATTTGCAAATAAATTCATTAAAAATCCTACAATGTGATTTTCTGGATTTTCTTTCTCATTTTGTCTGTCGTAGTTGAAGTGTACCTATGATGAAAATTACAGGCATCTCTCATCTTTTTCAGTGGGAGAACTTGCACAATTGGTGGCTGACTAAATACTTTTTTGCCCCACTGTATATTTGGCTAAGGTGTATGTGTTACGCCCCTGAAAAAGGGGAGAAATGATCACGAGAGTGGTACGGTATTGTTTACTCATTGAAACTTTTAGTGCAAACATTTTACATAAGTAACACATTATACAGAATAACAGATCTACAGGAAATAGATAGTTTTGTAGGGTACAAGGCTTATTCAAGTCACAACAGTATACACTGTAATTCACTGAAACAGATACTAATTTCAATATAACTGTCAAGCACAAAGCTTTAACTCAGTAAACCATAACTCAATTTATCAACAGGCAATAAAGTGTTTGAAAAACCATTATACAAATAACACCGCAAAATATCTTATTAACAACGCACATGTTCATTCTCAATCGACATCAAATGGCAGCTACTCTCAGTACGAAGCTATTCTTCGCTGCAACCGAGCAGGGCTCATATTACTCTCTGCAAAAACTTAACTAACTTCCTCAATATGTTACTAAGACACACCTTAAACACTCTTGGCATGTTAGCGAGTTATTACATTTAAATTACTCTTTTTTATCATCAATAGCGTACCTGAAAAAGGGGAGAAATGATCACGAGAGTGATACGGTATTGTTTACTCATTGAAACTTTTAGTGCAATGAGAAAAGACCGCGGTTTCTCCGGGAACTTGGGTGGAGACCAGAGCAATCGATCTCAGGCTCATAGATTAAGAGCATTAAGTAGATCACAGATTAACACTTTTACCCATGACAAAATAAAGTAATCAACATAATGTTTACACATTCCTCTCACAATTCGTACCCTTTGTACGCTTGACGGATTGTAACACAATTATATGAATGTTATCGATCTCTATCAACTAATACTGAATGCATGATCTTCTTAACCTTAGATGTTTTAAGATCCTCACATACTATGAACTTACTAATACTTTTTAATGTATAACAGGCTATGAGTATTTCCTTTAACCTGTCACATATGTAAACTTCCGACTTCAACTGTATGTAGTGTTCCAGGCAACAACCAAAACGTGCCCCCCTTGGGGTCCTGAGGACCGAGTTTGGGAAACACTGAAGTGGAGGATGTTAATGAGAGACTGGAACAGGCTCTGGAGAGGTTCTCACAGCTGCAGCACTAGTCTGATAACAATATCACTCCTAACACTACATTATTGAACACTAGTCGGATATCAATATCACTCCTAACACTACATTACTGAACACAACTAATACTGCCTTGTGTCTCTTAACTACTGCAGCCAGAGAGAGGGGTGGATGTGTTTGATTGTGTGTGTCAGAGAGAGCGACAGGGAGAAAGAGAGAGAGTGTGTGTGTGTGTGTGTGTGTGTGTGAGAGAGAGAATAAGAAAGAGTGAGAAAATAAGAAAGAGAGAGAGAAAATAAGAGAGAGAGTGAGTGAGAGAGAGAGTGAGAGTGTGAGTGAGAGAGAGTGAGAGAATGAGAGAGAAAATAAGAGAGAGAGAGAGACAGAGAGAGAGAAAATAAGAGTGAGAGTAAGAGAGAGAGAGAGATAGAATGGGAGATAGAGAGTGACAGAGAGAAAGAAAATAGAAGACAAAGGATACAGGGACTGCTGTTTCTCCACTCTCTCACACTCTCTCACTCTCTCTCACCCTCTCTCACTCTCACGTTTCTAAACTAATGATGATGAGGATGACATGGCAGCAGGCCTGCTCTCTTAACCGGATTACATAATGATGCCCGGGCGGCTCCAGAGCTCCAGCCCAGGATGTGCTGACAGCATGCTTTCTCAACGTCATTAGCAATGCTCACACAGCTGGCTCAGGGGAAGGGGGAGGGAGAGGAGGAGGGATGGAGGGAGGAGGGATAGGGAGAGGGGGAGGGAGGGAAGGGAGAGAGAGAGGGATGTAGGGAGGGGGATGGAGGGAGGAGGGATGGAGGGATAGGGAGAGAGAGAGGGAGTGGGGAGAGGGTAGGAGGATAAGGAGGGGGAGGGAGCAGGATAGAGGGAGGAGGGCGAGGGGACGGAGAGAGATCGGGAGGGAGACGAGAGGGAGGATATAGAGATAAGAGGGAGTGGGGGGAGAGGGAGGGAGGGAGAGGGGGAGGGAGGGAGATTGCGAGGGAGGGAGGATAGAGAGGGAGGGAGCGGAGGGAGAGGGGAGAGGGGGGAGGGAGATGGGAGGGAGGGAGATCGGGAGGGAGGGCGAGGAGAGGGAGGAGGGAGAGGGAGGGAGGAAGCGGGGGAGAGGGAAGGAGGGAGCGGGGGAGAGAGAAAGGGACGGAGATGGGGAAGGTGGGAAGAGGAGAGGAGGGGCATGGGGGTTTACACATCCTGGGGGTCTGGGGGACCTCTGCAGGGTCTATCCCAACCCCTCCGCTGAGCTGAAGTGAACCCCTTGGCCACCCCCCACTGGCACTGTTTCCAATAATACTGCAGCGATGCAGCAACGCCTGTGTTTCATCCGGTGCTCTCCTCCTCTCAACGGAGAGAGGAATGAAAGCAGAGGATTGGTATTCCTCGACACGACTGTTAACAAACACTTCCCATCTCACACATCAAACACTATGGTCGGGAAGCAGTCCACACAAAATAATAAAAAAAGACAGGCTTCAATGTTTGTATGTGTTGGCCCTATGGAGATTATCATTACATAGTTGGCAATGGCAACACAAGTTACTCTTAGATTTGCATAATGTTCCTGAAGAAAGCCGACATACAGTACCAGGACAATGTCATTAAAGTCCCATTAGACACATCAGAGACCGCTGACCCCAAAACAACACCAGCATGAAGGTGCAAACACGATACTATGATAAACAAAACAAACGATAAACAAAACAAGCGATTCTGTTGGACATGGAAGTACATGGATGTTGAAGGAGATAATGATGTCTGCAGGTTTTAATACACGTGTTTACTAGACCCGTTGTAAATTGTGTGACTATTACTTCACTTTTTTAAATGGGATTTTAAGTCTAAAAACACTGCTGAAAATTGGTCGAGATAAAAACAAGAATCTACATATTCGAGGGTTAGAAACAGTCAGAGTCAGAGGTTTAGAAACAGTCAGAGGTTTAGAAACAGTCAGAGTCAGAGGTTTAGAAACAGTCAGTCAGAGGTTTAGAAACAGTCAGAGTCAGAGGTTTAGAAACAGTCAGAGTCAGAGGTTTAGAAACAGTCAGAGTCAGAGGTTTAGAAACAGTATATTTTTGGACCTCTGTTATGCTGCCAGCTAGGCAACAAGGGCCATTCACTCAAGTGCCAAATCCCTCTCAGGAAAACATTAGCAGATGTGAATTTTAACTGCAGCTGTGTTTATCTGTGTTTCCAATGACTTGGACGTTTCCACAAGAACCCCCGTGGAACCCAAAGGAGAGTGAAAATGACCCACATTAGGAGGGCTAGCACAGACACGCTCTGACGTCTGACTAAATACTGGAATGAGGAATCTGTCACTGATGAATACATTACAAAACACACACACACACACACCATTCCCACAACACTTCCACAGACACACACACATATCTCTGTCTCTGTCACTCTCTGGCTCTCTCTCTCTGTGCGTGTCTCTCTCTCTGTCATTCTCTCTCTGTCACTCTCTCTCTGTCACTCTGTCACTCTCTGTCTCTCTCTGTGTCTCTCTCGCTCTGTCATTCTCTCTCTGTCACTCTCTGTCTCTCTCTGTGTCTCTCTGTGTCTCTCTGTGTCTCTCTGTGTCTCTCAATGTCTCTCAATGTCTCTCAATGTCTCTCTGTGTATCTCTGTCACTCTGTGTCTCTGTATCTCTGTCTCTCTCTGTGTCTCTCTGTGTCTCTCTGTGTCTCTCAATGTCTCTCAATGTCTCTCTTAGGCAACATCCGGCTCTCTCTGCAGCAGAAGACATCTCAAAACTCCCCTTCTTTTGCTTCCTCTTTTCTCATGTTTTTCTCTCAAGTTACCCATCTCTCTCTTCCATCCTCTCTTCTCTACCCTATCTCTTTACCCTCTCTACTACCCTCTCCTCTAAAACTCTCTCTTACTACCCTCTCTCTAAATACCTCTCTCTACTACCCTCTCTCTTACTCCCTCTCTCTACTACCTCTCTCTATCTACCCTCTCTCTTTACCATCTCTCTACTACCACTCGCTCTACTACCTCTCTCTACTACCTCTCTCTCTACCCTCTCTCTACTACCCTCCTCTACTACCCTCTCCTCTCACGCTTCTCTCTACCTCTCTCTACTACCCTCTCTCACACCCTCTCTCTACCCTTCTCTATTACCACTCTCTCTACCCTCTCTCTACTACCTCTCTCTTTACCCTCTCTCTACTCCTCTCTCTTACTCCCTCTTCTCTACTACCACTCTCTCTACTACCCTCTCTCGTACTACCCTCTCTCTACTACCCTCTCTATCTACCCTCTCCTTTACCCTCTCTCTATACCCTCTCTCTAACTACCCTCTCTCTACTCTACCCCTCTCTACTACCCTCTCTCTACTACCCTCTCTCTACTACCCTTCTCTCTACGTACCCTCTCTCTACTTACCTCTCTCTACTACCTCTCCTTCTACTCCTCTCTTCACTACCTCTCTCTACTACCCTCTCTCTACTACCCTCTCTCTTTACCCTCTCTTCTTACTACCCTCTCTCTACTACCCTCTCTCTACTACCCTCTCTCTTACCCTCTCTCTACACCCCTCTCTTACTACCTCTCCTTCTTACTACCATCTCTCTACTACCTCTCTCTTTACCCTCTCTCTACTACCCTCTCTCTACTACCCTCTCTCTACTACCTCTCTCTACTACCATCTCTCTACTCCTCTCTCTACTACCATCTCTCTTACCTCTCCTCTACTCCTCTCTCTACTACCTCTCTCTTACCCTCTCCTACTTTACCTCTCTCTACTTACCCTCTCTCTACTACCCTCTCTCTTTAACCCTCTCTCTACTGACCCTCTCTCTACTACCCATCTCTCTTTCTACCTCTCTCGTACTACCTCTTCTCCTCTCTACTACCTCTCTCTCTACTCTTTACCCTCTCCTACCCTCTCTTCTACTACCTGCTCTCTCTTACTATCATCTCTCTACTAACCATCTCTCTACTACCACTTCTCTGCTACTACTACATGCTCTCTACTACCCTCTCTCTACTACCCTCTCTCTTTACCCTCTCTCTTACTACCTCTCTCTACTACCTCTCTCTCTACTACCCTCTCTTATTACCCTACTCTCTCTTATCCCTCTCTCTACTACCCTCTCTCTATTACCCTCTCTTCTACTACCTCCTCCTCCATCCGCTA
>NW_019942791.1:158386-167342 GCF_002910315.2 Salvelinus sp. IW2-2015 | reverse complement strand
TCGTGTATTCTCTGTCACATCTTTGTCTTTCGCTCCTTGTATCTCTGTCTCTCTCTGTGTATCTCTGTGTCTCTTCTGTGTCTCTCTGTGTAATGTCTCTCTGTGTCTCCTCTGTCTGTATTCTCTGCTGTCTCTCTCTGTGTATCTTCTGTGTCTCTCTGTGTTATCTCTGTTTCTCTCTGATGTATCTCTCTTGTGTCTCCTCTGTGCTGTATCTCTGTCTCTCTGGTGTCTCTCTGTTGTCTCTCTGTGTTCTCTTGTGTCTCTCTGTGTATCTCTGTGTCTCTCTGTGTATCTCTGTGTCTCTCTGTTGTCTCGTGCTGTTGTCTCTCTGTGTTGCTCTCTGTGTCTCTTCTGTGTCTACGTGTCTGTGTATCTTTATGTATCTCTGTGTTCTTCTGTGTCCTCTGTGTCTCCTCGTCTATTGTAGAGGAGGCCTGACTTTGGCAGCTGCTGTCTGTTTACAAGTTGGTATTCGCACCGCTTTGATTGGGCGTCGCTCGCGTCCTCTGGGAGTAAGGAGCTCCAGGGTTGGTTTAAACATCGCAGGGCAGAGTGGAGCAGCAACACAACGGGGATCCACACATCTCCAATTCTCTCGGCACCCCAAAGACCATGCAGACCTTACAAACACAAAATACAAACTGTATTCTATAGGCCATCACAATCTTGACAACACACACTTCACAGTTTAGTTGGCAGAGATCTTAAACGCAGCTCAGACTTTAGGATATGAGGGATGGTAACTTTTGAGGAGAGGAGGGTCCTAAATTGTTGTGTGTTGTGTGACAGTCTAGCACAGGACAGTGGGACCTCCTCAAGTCAGGCCCACATACTGTGATAGCCTGCACGCCCTTCGACTCAGCCCCCCCCCCCCCCCCAGTAGGCAACATCCGGCTCTCTCTGCAGCCCAGAAGAACATCTCAAAATCCCCTTCTTTTTGCTTCCTCTTTCTCTCTTTTTCTCTCAAAGTTACCCATCCTCTCTTCCATCCTCTCTTCTCTACCCTCTCTCTTTCCCTCTCTACTACCCTCTCTCTAAAACTCTCTCTCTACTTACCCTCCCTCTAATACCTCTCTCCACTACCCTCTCTCTACTACCCTCTTATTTACCTTTCCTACTTACCCTCTATCTAAAACCCTCTCTCTGCTACCCTCTCTCTACTACCTACTCTCTATTCTTACCATCGCTCTACTACCTCTCTCTATTTACCCTCTCTACTACCCTTCTCTCTACTCCCTCTCTCTACTACCCTCTCTACTACCCTCTCTCTACTAACCTCTCTCATACACCTCTCTCTTATACTCCCTCTCTCTTAACCCTCCTCTATCTACCCCTCTTCTCTATTACCCTTCTCTATTACCCTCTCTCTAAAAACCCTTCTCTCTACTACCCTCTCTCTACTACCCTCTCTCTACTACCCTCTCTCTACTACCCCCTCTCTACTACCCCCCTCTCTAAAACCTCTCTCTAAAACCTCTCTCTACTACCTCTCTCTACCACCCTCTCTCTACTACCTTCTCTCTATTACCTCTCTCTTTACCCTCTCTCTCCTTTACCCTCTCCCTTTACCCTTCTCTACTACCTCTCCTTTACCCTCTCTTCTTTACCTCTCCCTTTACCCTTCTTCTACTACCCTCTCCCTTTACCCTCTCTCTACTACCCTCTCCCTTTACCCCTCCCTCTACCCTCTCTTGCTCTCTCTTTACCCTCTTCTCTTTACCCTTCTCTACTACCCTCTCTCTTCACATCCTTTCTCTACTACCCTCTCTATATACTACCTCTCTACCTACCCTCTCCCTTTACCCTCCCTTTACCCCTCTCTACTTACCGTCTCTCTACTACCCTCTCTCTTTACGCTCTCTCTACTACCCTTTCTCTACTACCCTTTCTCTACTACCCTTTCTCTACTACCCTCTCTCTTCCATCCTTTCTTCTACTACCCTCTCTACTACTACCCTTTCTCTACTACCCTTTCTCTAACTTACCCTCCTTTCATCCTGTTACTTCTACCCTCTTGCTTCTCCCTAACCATCTGTCTACTACTCTCTCTCTTTGCCCTCTCTCTACTTACCCTGCTTCTCTTTACTCTCTCTCTACCCTCTCTCTTTACCCTCTCTCTACTACCCTTTCTCTACTACCGTCCCTACTACTGTCTCTGTTTACCTATCTCTAACTACATGTTTCTCTTACTCTCTCTCTCTACCCTCTCTCTTTACCCTTTCTCTTACTACCGTCCCTACTACTCTCTCTGTTTACCCTCTCTCTACTACCTGTCTCTTTACTCTCATTTCTACCCTCTCTCTTTACCTCGTCTTTACTTACTCCGTCTCTTTATCCCTCCCTCCTCTCTCCCTCTCTTTTCCTCCCTCTCTCTCTCCCCCTCTCTCCCTCCCCTCTCTTACCCTCCCTTGCCAATCCCTCCCAGCTGTAATTATGTCACTTCCTCCCAGAGGGAGCACAGTAACAATACTTACCCGCGTTTACGCACTGTCAACCTCCCTCTAAAGACAGTAAAGCCATATTGTTTCTTCCAGAACCAAGGAGAAACTCCACCGATGCTCTGACAAAACTGATGTGGGATTCAGTTCTTTTATGCCCAATTCCATCTATCTGTATATAACATTAAGTGTAAAAACTCAAACTGGCCCTGGATCAATTAATGGGGTATAATGCACTGCGACCTTATCTTCCGCCATTTTGATATTTTTACGAATCTCTTTGAGGAGAATAGGGAGTACACAAGAACAGTAGTTTCCCATTTTGGAAAAGCTTTATATTACTGTGGGTGATTCCCAATAGAAAACAACAGATCTAAGAATCACCCATCAACTGCGTATGACCCATCTCTGCAGACACTACTGAACCCAGCAAGACCTCCAGCAGCAACAAGATCACTCAGTCATGTCAAGGACTTGAAAAAGAGAGCAGAGGCCACAGCGCTGCCTTACGGCACTGTATCCTCACGCCAAGGGAGCAATGTTCCTGCTGTTCAAGTGGTTGTTTGGCTACACACTGGGCCCAGGCCAGTGACAAGGACACCCCTTGAAGAGATGTGAGAAAAGATGCTGATTTCTTATTTCTTATCTGAGGTGTTGTTTGTGTGTGTAGTGTTTGTGCGTGTGCGTTTGTGCGTGTGTATTCCCGCAGATATCTGGTTGTTTTTTTTGAGAATCTTTTAAGTAGAACTTCTGCTGGCACCACAAAAATCCCTGAGCAGGGGTAGAGTGGAGTAGAGGGGGTTTAGAGTGGAGCTGGAGACACGCACTGAGAGAATCAAATTAACATGGCAGAACACAGGCCCCCGGACTTCTCCTCTGGCTAGCACAAACGTTACACAACATCTTTTCCCCTCTCTCTGTAGCTCTCCCATCCCCTCTCTCTGGATTCCTCTCTCCATCCTCTCCTCCCTCTTAATGGTGTCCTCCCCTCTTTTCTCTCTTTCCTCATCCCTCTCTCTTACTCCATCCATTCCCCATTCATTCTCCCATCTCCCTTCCTGTCTCTTCTCCCCATCCCTCTCTCTCTCTCTCTACTTCCCTCTCTCTAATTTCCCTTTCTACAAATTAGTAAAAATGAGAAAACCTCTCTTCTTTTCTCACGCTCCCAAATAAAGATCAATGCCCCCAGTTTGACTCTGTGAATCACTGCCTTCATGATGTGTCCAATTACTTATGAAGGGTTGACATCTTCACTGTAATCACAGTGTTTACCACGTAAACTAACTGGGCCCTGACACTTATGAAGGGTTGACATCTTCACTGTAATCACAGTGTTTACCACGTAAACTAACTGGGCCCTGACACTTATGAAGGGTTGACACTCTTCAACTGTAATCACAGTGTTTACCACGTAAACTAACTGGGCCCTGACACTTATGAAGGGTTGACATCTTCACTTGCTCTTCTCTACCCTCTCTCTTTACCCTCTCTCTATTACCCTCTCTCCACTACCCTCTCTCCAATAACCTCTCTATTTACCCTCTCTCTTCTAACCTCTCTCTTCTATTCTCTCACTACTACCCTCTCTATACAACCCTCTCTTTTCTACCCACTCTCTACTACCCTCTCTTCGACCCTCTCTCTACTACCCTCTCTCTACTATTCTCCCTCTTCCACTCTCACTTTACCCTCTCTCTACTTCTCTCTCTCTATTACCTTCTCTCTACTACCCTCTCTCTACTATCCTCTCTCTACTACCCTCAATTTTCTACCCTATCTCTACTATCCTCTCTCTTCTACCCTCTCTCTACCAACCACTCTCTTTACCCTCTCTCTACTACCCTCTCTCTACTACCCTCTCTCTACCACCCTTTCTCTTCTACTCTCTCTTCCACTTTCTCTGTTTACCCTCTCTCTACAACCCTCTCTTTTCTACCCTCTCTACTACCCTCTCTTTGACCCTCTCTCTACTACCCTCTCTCTACTACTCTCCCTCTTCTACTCTCTCACTTTAACCTCTTTCTACTAACCTCTCTTTACTACCCTCTATACTACCCTCTCTCTACTATCCTCCCTCTTCCACTCTCTCACTTTACCCTCTCTCTACTTCTCTCTCTCTACTACCCTCTAGTTTCTACCCTCTCTCTACTACCCTCCTTCTACAACCTTCTCTATACTACCCTCTCTCTACTAACCTCCCTCTTCCACTCTCTCAATTTACCCCCTCTCTACTTCTCTCTCTCTACTAACCTCTAGTTTCTACCCTCTCTCTACTACCCTCCTTCTACAACCTTCTCTCTACTACCCTCTCTCTACCCTCTCTCTAATACCCTGTCTACAACTCTCGCTCTACTACCCTCTCACTTTACACTCTTTCTACTACCCTCTCTATACTACCCTCTCTCTTTACCCTCTCTATACTACCCTCTCTCTTTAACCTCTCTCTACTACCCTCTCTCTACAACCGTCTCTCTTCAACCCTCTCTCTACTACCCTCTCTCTACTACCCTGTCTCTTTACTCTTTCTCTCTACCAGCTCTCTTTACCCTCTCTCTTCTACTCTCTCTCTACTACCCTCTCTATACTACAATCTCTCTTTACCCTCAACCTACTACCCTCTCTCCTATCCTCTCTCTACTACCCTCTCTCTACTACCCTCTCTCTACTACACTCTCTCTTTACCCTCAATCTACTACCCTCTCTCTTCTATCCTCTCTCTACTACCCTTTAGTTTATACCCCCTCTCTACTACCCTCTCTTCTACCCTCTTTCTATTACCCTCTCTCTTTACCCTCTCTCTACTATCCTCTCTCTATTACCTTCTCTCTTTACCCTCTCTCTACTACCCTCTCTCTGGGTATTTCCTGCGACACGAACTGTTAACAAACACTTCCCATCTCACACATCAAACACTATGGTCGGGAAGCAGTCCACACAAAATAAATAAAAAAAGACAGGCTTCAATGTTTGTATGTGTTGGCCCTATGGAGATTATCATTACATAGTTGGCAATGGCAACACAAGTTACTCTTAGGATTTGCATAATGTTCCTGAAGAAAGCGACATACAGTACCAGGACAATGTCATTAAAGTCCCATTAGACACCATCAGAGACCGCTGACCCCAAAACAACACCAGCATGAAGGTGCAAACACGATACTTATGATACAAAACAAACGATAAACAAAACAAGCCGATTTCTGTTGGACATGGAAGTACATGGATGTTGAAGGAGATAATGATGTCTCAGGTTTTAATACACGTGTTAACAGACCCGTTGTAAAATTGTTGTGACTATTACTTCACTTTTTTAAATGGGATTTTTAAGTCTAAAAACACTGCTGAAAATTGGTCGAGAATAAAAACAAGAATCTACATATTCGAGGGTTAGAAACAGTCAGAGTCAGAGGTTTAGAAACAGTCAGAGGTTTAGAAAACAGTCAGAGTCAGAGGTTTAGAAACAGTCAGTCAGAGGTTTAGAAACAGTCAGAGTCAGAGGTTCAGAAACAGTCAGAGTCAGAGGTTTAGAAACAGTCAGAAGTCAGAGAGGTTTAGAAACAGTATATATTTTGGAACCCTGTTATGCTGCCAGCTAGGCAACAAGTGGCCCATTCACTCAAGTGCCAAATCCCTCTCAGGAAAACAATTAGCAGATGTGAATTTTAACTGGCAGCTGTGTTTATCTGTGTTTCCAATGACTTGGACGTTTCCACAAGAGAACCCCCGTGGAACCCAAGGAGGAGTGAAAATGACCCACATTAGAGGCTAGCACAGACACGCTCTGACGTCTACTAAATACTGGAATGAGGAATCTGTCACTGATGAATACATTACAAAACACACACACACACACACCATTCCCATACAACACTTCCACAGACCACACACACATATCTCTGTCTCTGTCACCTCTCTGGCTCTCTCTCTCTCTGTGCGTGTCTCTCTCTCTGCATTCTCTCTCTGTCCTCTCTCCTCTGTCACTCTGTCACTCTCTGTCTCTCTCTGGTTCTCTCTCCGCTCTGTCATTCTCTCTCTGTCACTCTCTGTCTCTCTCGTGTGTCTCTCTGTGTCTCCTCTGTGTCTTCTGTGTCTCTCAATGTCTCTCAATGTCTTCTCAATGTCTCTCTGTGTATCTCTGTCACTCGTGTCTCTGTATCTCTGTCTCTTCTGTGTCTCCTCTGTGTCTCTCTGTGTCTCTCAATGTGCTCTACATGTCTCTCTGTGTATTCTGTCACTCTGTGTCTCTTGTTATCTCTGTCTCTCTCTGTGTATCTCTGTGTCCTCTGTGTCTCTCTGTGTATCTTCTGTGTCTCTCTGTGTATCTCTGTGTTCTCTCTGTGTATCTCTGTGTCTCTCTGTGTATCTCTGTCTCTCTCTGTGTATCTCTGTGTATCTCTGTGTATCTCTGTCTCTCTTGTGTCTCTCTGTGTCTCTCTGTGTAATCTCTTGTGTCTCTCTGTGTATCTCTGTGTCTCTCTGTGTATCTCTGTGTCTCTCTGTGTCTCTCTGTGTGTCTCTCTGTTGCTCTCTGTGTCTCTCTGTGTCTCTATGTGTAATCTTTATGTATCTCTGTGTCTTCTCGTGTCTCTCTGTTGTCCTCTCTGTCTAATTAGTAGAGAGGCCTGACTTTGGCAGCTGCTGTCTGTTTACAAGTTGGTATTCGCACCCGCGCTTCTGATTGGGCGTCGCTCGCGTCCTCTGGGAGTAAGGAGCTCCAGGGTTGGTTAAACATCCGCAGGGCAGAGTGGAGCAGCAACACAAACGGGGGATCCACACATCTCCAATTCTCTCGGCACCCCAAAGACCAATGCAGCCTTACAAACACAGAAACTAAATACACTGTATTTCTATAGGCCTCACAATCTTGACAACACACACTTCACAGTTTAGTTGGCAGAGATCTTAACGCAGCTCAGACTTTAGATATGAGGGATGGTAACTTTTGAGGAGAGGAGGGTCCTAAATTGTTGTGTGTTGTGTGAACAGTCTAGCACAGGACAGTGGGGACCTCCATCAGTCAGCCCACATACTGTGATAGCCTGCACCCTTTCGACTCAGCCCCCCCCCCCCCCCCCCAGTAGGCAACATCCGGCTCTCTCTGCAGCAGAAGACCATCTCAAAACTCCCCTTCTTTTTGCTTCCTCTTTCTCTCTGTTTTTCTCTCAAGTTACCCATCTCTCTCTTCCATCCTCTCTTCTCTACCCTCTCTCTTTACCCTCTCTACTACCCTCTCCTCTAAAACTCTCTCTCTACTACTCCCTCCTCTAATACCTCTCTCCACTACCCTCTCTCTACTACCCTCTCTATTTACCTTTCCTACTACCCTCTATCTAAAACCCTCTCTCTGCTACCCTCCTCTACTACCCTCTCTCTACTACCATCGCTCTACTACCCTCTCTATTTACCCTCTCTACTACCCTCTCTCTACTACCCTCTCTCTACTACCCTCTCTACTACCCTCTCTCTACTAACCTCTCTCTACTACCCTCTCTCTATTTACCCTCTCTCTAAAACCCTCTCTCTAACTCCCTCTCTCTATTACCCTCTCTCTATTTACCTCTCTCTAAAACCCTCTCTCTACTACCTCTCTCTACTACCCTCTCTCTACTACCCCTCTCTCTACTCCCCCTCATCTAACTACCCCCTCTCTAAAACCCTCTCTCTAAAACCTCTCTCTACTACCCTCTCCTCTACCACCCTCTCTTACTACCTTCTCTCTATACCTTCTCTTTACCCTCTCTCTCCTACCCTCTCCCTTTACCCTTTCTCTACTACCCTCTCCTTTACCCTCTCTCTTTACCCTCTCCCTTTACCCTTTCTCTACTACCCTCTCCCTTTACCCTCTCTCTACTACCCTCTCCCTTTACCCTCTCCCTCTACCCTCTCTTTGCTCTCTCTCTCTACCCTCTCTCTTTCCCTTTCTCTACTACCCTCTCTCTTCCATCCTTTCTCTACTACCCTCTCTATAACTACCCTCTCTACTACCCTCTCCCTTTACCCTCTCCCTTTACCCCTCTCTCTACTACCGTCTCTACTACCCTCTCTCTTTAACGCTCTCTCTACTACCCTTCTCTACTACCTTCTCTCTACCCTTTCTCTACTACCCTCTCTCTTCCTCCTTTCTCTACTACCCTCTCCTCTACTACCCTTTCTCTACTACCCTTTCTCTACTACCCTCTCTCTTCCATCCTTTCTCTACCCTCTCTCTCCTACCATCTCTACTACTCTCTCTCTTTGCCCTCTCTCTACTACCCTGTTTCTTTACTCTCTCTCTACCCTCTCTCTTTACCTCTCTCTACTACCCTTTCTCTACTACCGTCCCTACTACTGTCTCTGTTACCCTATCTCTACTACATGTTTCTTTACTCTCTCTCTCTACCCTCTCTCTTTACCCTTTCTCTCTACTACCGTCCCTACTACTCTCTCTGTTTACCCTCTCTCTACTACCTCTGTCTCTTTACTCCTCTTTCTACCCTCTCTCTTTACCTCTCTTTACTACCCTGTCTCTTATCGCT
>NW_019942791.1:155668-158361 GCF_002910315.2 Salvelinus sp. IW2-2015 | reverse complement strand
AGTTTCTTCACCCCCTCATTCCTTACATAACTGCTCTACCGGCTCTCTTATACCCGGCCTCTCTACCGACCCTCTCATTACTATCTCCTCTCTCTATAACCACCCCTGCTTCGCGTCTTTACCTCCCCTCCTCTCTCCCTCTCTTTTCCTCCCTCTCTCTCTCCCCCTCTCTCCCTCTCTTACCCTCCCTTGCCATCCCTCCCAGCTGTAATTATGTCACTTCCTCCCAGAAGGGAGCACAGTAACAAACTTACCCCGTTCACCTCTATCAACCTCCCTCTAAAGACAGTAAAGCCATATTGTTTCTTCCAGCAACCAAGGAGAAACTCCACCGATGCTCTGACAAAACTGATGTGGGATCAGTTCTTCTTATGCCGGTCAATCCATCTGTATAACATTAAGTGTAAAACTCAAACTGGCCCTGGATCAATTAATGGGGTATAATGCACTGCGACCTTATCTTCCGCCATTTTGTTTTTTTATGAGTCTCTATGAGGAGAATAGGGAGTACACAAGAACAGTGTTTCCAAAATGGTCAGCTGAGCTTGAGCCAGCCATTGTGGCTAGAACACATTTTGGAAAAGCCATCTATTCGGTGGGTGATTCCCAATGGAAAACAACAGATCTAAGAATCACCCATCAACTGCGTATGACCCATCTCTGCAGACACTACTGAACCCAGCAAGACCTCCAGCAGCAACAAGATCACTCAGTCAGTCAAGGACTTGAAAAGAGAGCAGAGGGCACAGCGCTGCCTTACGGCCACTGTATCCTCACGCCAAGGGAGCAATGTTCCTGTTGTTCAAGTGTTGTTTGGCTACACACTGGGCCCAGGCAGTGACAAGGACACCCCTTGAAGAGATGTGAGAAAAGATGCTGATTTTCTATTCTATCTGAGGTGTTGTTTGTGTGTGTGTGTTTGTGCGTGTGCGTTTGTGCGTGTGTATTCCCGCAGATATCTGGTTGTTTTTGAGAATCTTTTTAAGTAGAACTCTGCTGGCACCACAAAAATCCCTGAGGCAGGGGTAGAGTGGAGTAGAGGGGGTTTAGAGTGGAGCTGGAGACAGCACTGAGAGAATCAATTAACACGCAGAACACAGGCCCCCGGACTTCTCCTCTGGCTAGCACAAACGTTACACAACATCTTTCCCCTCTCTCTGTAGCTCTCCCATCCCCTCTCTCTGATTCCTCCTCTCCATCCTCTCTCTCTTAATGGTGTCTCCCCTCTTTTCTCTCTTTCCTCATCCCTCTCTCTTACTCCATCCATCCCCATCATTCTCCCATCTCCCTTCCTGTCTCTTCTCCCCCATCCCTGTCTCTCTCTCTCTACTTCCCTGTCTCTCTCTCTCTACATCCCTGTCTCTCTCTCTCTACATCCCTGTCTCTCTCTCTCTACTTCCCTGTCTCTCTCTCTCTACTTCCCTGTCTCTCTCTCTCTACTTCCCTCTCTCTATTTCCCTTTCTACAAATTAGTAAAAAGAGAAAACCTCTCTTCTTTTCTCACGCTCCCAAATAAAGATCATGCCCCCAGTTTGACTCTGTGAATCACTGCCCTTCATGATGTGTCCAATTGTTCCATTACTTATGAAGGGTTGACATCTTCACTGTAATCACAGTGTTTACCACGTAAACTAACTGGCCCTGACACTTATGAAGGGTTGACATCTTCACTGTAATCACAGTGTTTACCACGTAAACTAACTGGGCCCTGACACTTATGAAGGGTTGACATCTTCACTGTAATCACAGTGTTTACCAACGTAAACTAATGGGCCCTGACACTTATGAAGGGTTGACATCTTCACTGTAATCACAGTGTTTAACCACGTAAACTAACTGGGCCCTGACACTATGAAGGGTTGACATCTTCACTGTAATCACAGTGTTTACCACGTAAACTAACTGGGCCCTGACACTTATGAAGGGTTGACATCTTCACTGTAATCACAGTGTTTACCACGTAAACTAACTGGGCCCTGACACTTATGAAGGGTTGACATCTTCACTGTAATCACAGTGTTTACCACGTAAACTAACTGGGCCCTGACACTTATGAAGGGTTGACATCTTCACTGTAATCACAGTGTTTACCACGTAAACTAACTGGGCCCTGACACTTATGAAGGGTTGACATCTTCACTGTAATCACAGTGTTTACCACGTAAACAACTGGCCTGACACTTATGAAGGGTTGACATCTTCACTGTAATCACAGTGTACCACGTAAACTAACTGGGCCCTGACACTTATGAAGGGTTGACATCTTCACTGTAATCACAGTGTTTACCACGTAAACTAACTGGGCCCTGACACTTATGAAGGGTTGACATCTTCACTGTAATCACAGTGTTTACCACGTAAACTAACTGGGCCCTGACACTTATGAAGGGTTGACATCTTCACTGTAATCACAGTGTTACCACTAAACTAACTGGCCCTGACACTTATGAAGGGTGACATCTTCACTGTAACTCACAGTGTTTAACCACGTAAACTAACTGGGCCCTGACACTTATGAAGGGTTTGACCCATCTATCACTGTAATCACAAGTGTTTACCACGTAATCTAACGATGGGCCCTGACACTTATGAAGGGTTGACAAATCTTCACTGGTAATCACAGTGTTTACCACGTAAACTAACTGCCCTGACACTATAATGAAGGGTTGACATCTTCACGTGTAATCACAGTG
>NW_019942791.1:149687-155617 GCF_002910315.2 Salvelinus sp. IW2-2015 | reverse complement strand
TAGGTTTACCACGCTAAAACTAACTGGGCCCTGACACTTATGAAGGGTTGACAGCTTCACTGTATCACAGTGTTTACCACGTAAACTAACTGGCCCTGACACTATGAAGGGTTGACATCTTCACTGTAATCACAGTGTTTACCACGTAAACTAACTGGGCCCTGACACTTATGAAGGGTTGACATCTTCACTGTAATCACAGTGTTTACCATGTAAACTAAACTGGGCCTGACACTTATGAAGGGTTGCATCTTCACTGTAATCACAGTGTTTACACGTAAACTAACTGGGCCCTGACACTTATGAAGGGTTGCATCTTCACTGTAATCACAGGTTTACCACGTAAACTAACTGGGCCCTGACACTTATGAAGGGTTGACATCTTCACTGTAATCACAGTGTTACCACGTAAACTAACTGGGCCCTGACACTTATGAAGGGTTGACATCTTCACTGTAATCACAGTGTTTACCACGTAAACTAACTGGGCCCTGACACTTATGAAGGGTTGACATTCTTCACTGTAATCACAGTGTTTACCACGTAAACTAACTGGGCCCTACACTTATTGAAGGGGGGTGACATCTCACTGTTCACAGTGTTTACCACGTAAACTAACTGGGCCCTGACACTTATGAGAGGTGAATCTTCACTGTAACACGTGTTACCACAAACTAACTCGGGCCCTGACACTTATGAAGGGTGGCAATCTTCACGTAATCACAAGGTGTTTACCACGTAAACTAATGGGCCCTGACACTTAATGAAGGGTTTGACATCTTCACTGTAAATCAACAGTGTTACCACGTAAAACTAAACAATGGGCGCCCCTGACACTTATGAAGGGTTGACATCTTCAATGTAATCACAGTGTTTACCACGTAAACTAACTGGGCCCTGACACTTATGAAGGGTGACATCTTCACTGTAATCACAGTGTTTACCACGTTAAACTAACTGGGCCCTGACACACTTATGAAGGTGGCATCTTCACTGTAATCACAGTGTTTACCACGTAAACTAACTGGGCCCTGACACTTATGAAGGTTGACATCTTCACTGTAATCACAGTGTACCAACGGTAAACTAACTCGCCCCTGACCACGTATGAAGGGTGACATCTTCACTGTAATCACAGTGTTTACCACGTTAAACTAACTGGCCCTGACACTTATGAAGGGTTGACATCTTCACTGTAATCACAGTGTTTACCACCGTAAACTAACTGGCCCTGACACTTATGAAGGGTTGACATCTTCACTGTAATCACAGTGTTTACCACGTAAACTAACTGGCCCTGACACTATGAAGGGTTGACATCTTCACTGTAATCACAGTGTTTACCACGTAAACTAACTGGGCCCTGACACTTATGAAGGTTGACATCTTCACTTAATCACAGTGGTTTACCACGTTAAACTAACTGGGCCCTGACACTTATGAAGGGTTGACATCTTCACTGTATCACAGTGGTTACCACGTAAACAACTGGCCCTGACACTTATGAAGGGTTGACATCTTCACTGTAATCACCAGTGTTTACCACGAAAACTAACTGGCCCTGACACTATGAAGGGTTGACATCTTCACTGTAATCACAGTGTTTACCACGCAAACTAACTGGCCCTGACACTTTATGAAGGGTGACATCTTCACTGTAATCACAGTGTTTACCACGCAAACTAACTGGGCCCTGACACTTATGAAGGGTGACATCTTCACTGTAATCACAGTGTTACCACGAAACTAACTGGGCCCTGACACTTATGAAGGGTGACATTCTTCACTGTAATCACAGTGTTACCACGTTAAACTAACTGGGCCCTGACACTTATGAAGGGTTGACATCTTCACTGTAATCACAGTGTTACCACGTAAACTAACTGGCCCTGACACTTATTGAAGGGTTGACATCTCACTGTAATCACAGTGTTACCACGTAAACTAACTGGCCCTGACACTTATGAAGGGTTGACACTTTCACTGTAATCACAGTGTTTACCATGTTAAACTAACTGGGCCCTGGACCACTTACTGAAGGGTTATATCTCACTGTAATCACAGTGTTACCACGTAAACTAACGGGCCCTGACACTTATGAAGGGTTGACATCTTCACTGAATCACAGGTTTAACTGCCCTGACACCTATGAAGGTGACATCTTCACTGTAATCACAGTGGTTACCACGCAAACTAACTGGGCCCTTGACACTTACTCTCTCTCTAGGGAACCATTTGGGACATGCCTGTCATTCAGTGTGCTAGTTGAGTATCAAGTACTTGAATGTGGATTAAGCACCCAAAGGGGAGTGTTACTCAAAATAAACATGTAGCTGCTCTGACTATCACTGGCTCACTGGAGCAAAATTCTATGAAGCCATAGAGGCCAGTGAAGAATTCATAAATATATGTTGTTATTTTGAGTGAACTCTCCCTTTAGAGGGGCAGTTTTAGTAAACAAGAAGGCATACTGGTTCAGAATAGCTGGATGGCCTACCTCTGGTGTGACGTGGCCAGCTGACTAAATGACTAGTCCAAGACACCTGACTAACCTCCTAGTGACTAGTCCAAGACACCTGAACTAACCTCCTAGTGACTAGTCCAAGACACCTGACTAACCTCCTAGTGACTAGTCCAAGACACCTGACTTAACCTCCTCATGGACTAGTCCAGACACCTGACTAACCTCCTATGACTAGCGCAAGACACCTGACTAACCTTCCTATGACTAGTCCAAGACCACCTGACTAACCTCCTAGTGACTAGTCCAAGACACCTGACTAACCTCCTAGTGACTAGTCCAAGACACCTGACTAACCTCCTAGTGACTAGTCAAGACACCTGACTAAACCTCCCAATGACTAGTCCAAAGACACTGCACAACTCCTATGGGGGACTAGTCCAAGGACACCCTGCTAACCTCCTAATGACTAGTCCAAGACACCTGACTAACCTCCTAATGACTAGTCCAAGACACCTGACTTAACCTCCTCATGACTAGTCCAAGACACCTGACTAACCTCCTCATGACTAGTCCAAGACACCTGACTTAACCTCCTAATGACTAGTCCAAGACACCTGACTTAACCTCCTCATGACTAGTCCAAGACAAATGACTAAACTCATAATGACTAGTCCAAGACACCTGACTAAACCTACTCCAGAAATGACTAGCCAGTTGACTGCTCTATGACTGTAATTATAATATGGACCGATTTGAGTGCAAGTGAAGCTAAGGCTAGGCAAAGATATTCCCAAAGTGATTATGATTAAGTCCTGTCGTTAGACGATACATTGGCACCGTCATACCATCTGGACCACCTCTGGGCAGCGGGCGCTCGGTGACATACGCTAGAGGGGATAAGGAGTGCTCATAAAGACAGATTACCAAGACATGCTTATGCATATGCACACACACATTCTGTGTCACAATCTGCGTGCTTTACTAATCAGCTCACAGAGACAGCCTGTGGTCTGCCTTTGATCTGCTCTAACACACCCTCCTCCTCTCCCTCGCTCCATCTCACTTTCACTTTTTCTCCCTCTCATTTTCTCTCTCTCTCTCTCGCCTTCTCGCTCGCTCTCTCTATCTCCGTCTTCCGAAACAAGATATTTCCAGTTTCCATAATTAAGTTAAAAGTTAAATAACTCACTCATTGATCCTGTGCCGTGAAATATGAACCGGGCCTCTGTCGAGATATCTGACTGGGCCCTGAGGATCAGAGTGTGTGTGTGTGTGTGTGTGTGTGCGTGCGTGCGTCTGTGTGCATGCGTGTGTGTGTGTTTGTGATAGTGATTGTGTCTGTGTGTGTGCGTGTGTTCTTGCATGTGCGCACGCAAGTCTGGAGATCACCACCCCTCGCCAGCACACACCCCTCGTCTCAGACCGGCAATAAAACGCGGATTAGGAGGTAAGATGGGGATTTCATTGACGTTTTCTTTTCTCTGCTATTATATTTCACTGTGGAACAAATGCAATCTTTTGCCGGGTTATTCATGCAAACTGTGACAGCCTTGCCCCTGGTCTCCCATGCAGCAGTAAATGTGCTGAGTTAAGAGTGCTTCATTAAACCCTGTTCTACACACACACACACACACACACACACACACACACACACACACACACACACACACACAGCCCATGTCGGCTCCAGTAAGTAGTCAGCACTTTCCCGACCAAACTGTTGTGTAAGTCTCTCAACAAAGCCAGCTCTGAAGCTATAACACACACAGGACTGAGAGGGGGAATTGTAGCATGATACTGGAACCCTGCAGAATAATGATGAGGTAGAGTCTGACAGTTTGTCCTCAATGTGGACAGGCCTGAGAGGGAATGCTAAACAACACTACAGGGAGAGAGAGAAAGAGAGAGAAAGAGAGAGGGAGGAGAGGAGAACAAAGAGCATAGAGAGGGTAAGAGATGAAGAAAGAGACAGGGGTGCAGAGGAAGGAGGGAATTAGATGGGGGGAAAGTTAGAGAATGGGGCTAGCTGGGACGAGCACATGGAGAAAGATCAACAGACAGGAATGGAAGGACGTACGGACAGACAGACGGACAGACAGATCTCAAACAGCCTTAAACTAGTAACACACAAACAATTATACGTTTCCATGTCTTTATTGAACACACTGTGTAAACATTCACAGTGCAGGGTAGAAAAAGTATGTGAACTTCTGGATTTAATAACTGGTTGACCCTCCTTTGGCAGCAATAACCGCAACCAAACGTGTTCTGTAGACAGGAGGAATTTCAAATCAAATCAAAGACCTTACAGTGAAATGCTTACTTACAGGCTCTAACCAATAGTGCAAAAAAGGTATTAGGTGAACAATAGGTAAGTAAAGAAATAAAAACAACAGTAAAAAGACAGTGTAAAACAGTAGCGAGGCTATATACAGTAGCTAGGCTATATACAGACACCGGTTAGTCAGGCTGATTGAGGTAGTATGTACATGTACAGTCGTGGCCAAAAGTTTTGAGAATGACACAAATATAAATTTTCACAAAGTCTGCTGCCTCAGTTTGTATGATGGCAATTTGCATATACTCCAGAATGGTATGAAGAGTGATCAGATGAATTGCAATTAATTGCAAAGTCCCTCTTAGCCATGCAAATTAACTGAATCCCCAAAAAACATTTCCACTGCATTTCAGCCCTGCCACAAAAGGACCAGCTGACATCATGTCAGTGATTCTCTCGTTAACACAGGTGTGAGTGTTGACGAGGACAAGGCTGAAGATCACTCTGTCATGCTGATTGAGTTTGAATAACAGACTGGAAGCTTCAAAATGAGGATGGTGCTTGGAATCATTGTTCTTCCTCTGTCAACCATGGTTACCTGCAAGGAAACACATGCCGTCATCATTGCTTTGCACAAAAAGGTCTTCACAGGCAAGGATATTGCTGCCAGTAAGATTGCACCTCAATCAACAATTTATCGGATCATCAAGAATTTCAAGGAGAGCGCTTCAATTGTTGTGAAGAAGGCTTCAGGGCGCCCAAGAAAGTCCAGCAAGCATCAGGACCGTCTCCTAAAGTTGATTCAGCTGCGGGATCGGGGTACCACCAGTACAGAGCTTGCTCAGGAATGGAAGCAGGCAGGTGTGAGCTTAGTGATGCACTTTGAGGGTACTGTGGTGTTGAACGCTGAGCTGTAGTCAATGAATAGCATTCTCACATAAGTGTTCCTTTTGTCCAGGTGGGAAAGGGCAGTGTGGAGTGCAATAGAGATTGCATCATCTGTGGATCTGTTTGGGCGGTATGCAAATTGGAGTGGGTCTAGGGTTTCTGGGATAATGGTGTTGATGTGAGCCGTTACCAGCCTTTCAAAGCACTTCATGGCTATGGACGTGAGTGCTACGGGTCTGTAGTCATTTAGGCAGGTTGCCTTTGTGTTCTTGGGCACAGGGACTATGGTGGTCTGCTTGA
>NW_019942791.1:146559-149680 GCF_002910315.2 Salvelinus sp. IW2-2015 | reverse complement strand
TGGTATTACAGACTCAATCAGGGACATGTTGAAAATGTCAGTGAAGACACCTGCCAGTTGGTCAGCACATGCCCGGAGCACACGTCCTGGTAATCCATCTGGCCCCGCAGCCTTGTGTATGTTGACCTGTTTAAAGGTCTTACTCACGTCGGCTACGGAGAGCGTGATCACACAGTCGTCCGGAACAGCTGATGCTCTCATGCATACCTCAGTGTAGCTTGCCTCGAAGCGAGCATAGAAGTGATTTAGCTCGTCTGGTAGGTTCGTGTCAGTGGGCATCTCGCGGCTGTGCTTCCCTGTGCTTTAACATTTCTTCTGTTGAATTTTGGACCGTTCCTCTTTATAAAACTGTTTCAGTTCAGCAATATTCTTGGGATGTCTGGTGTGAACTCCAGATATTGGAGTGGTCATCACAAAGCCCTGACCTCAATCCCATAGAAAAAGTGTGGTCAGAACTGAAAAAGTATGTGCGAGCAAGTAGGCCAACAAACCTGACTCAGTTCCACCAGCTCTGTCAGGAGGAATGGGCCAAAATACACCCAACTTATTGTGGGAAGCTTGTGGAAGGCTACCCGAAATGTTTGACCCAAGGTAAATGATTTAATGGCAATGCTACCAAATACTAATTGAGTGTATGTAAATTCTGACCCACTGGGAATGTGATGAAATAAATAAAAGCTGAAATAAATCATTGTCTCTACTATTATTCTGACATTTCACATTTTTAAAATAAAATGGTGATCCTAACTGAACTAAAACAGGGAATTTTTACTAGGATTAAATGTCAGGAATTGTGAAAAACTGAGTTTAAATGTATTTGGCTAGGGTGTATGTAAACCTCCGACTTCAACTGTATATCATTAGGACTAATGTATTTTTATATATAGGGCTATTGTATATGTGTATAATTGCAGCGTCACCATCTTTATAGTAAATTAAATACAAATACACACATGACATTAAGCTACATATTCATTTGACAAAGGTAATGAACTGCTCATTGATAAAACAGGACCATGTTTGCAAAACAAGTGTTTCTGAGCTTGTCAATGTTACACAGCTAAGCTAACGGTTGTATAGATCAGGAAAGGAAACAGGCTCTATAGACCTCTATATATGAGTGACTGTGTCCAACACACAACCACCTGTTGTTATGWTGGACACCTACTGACCAAAGAAAGTGATATGTCTTGCTAAAATAAAGGTTTAAGGAAATACAGACAGGCACCACATTACTGCAGGACAAAACAGCTCACTCAATCAAGCATGATGGTCTTGTAAGTATAAAAGCAAAGCTTGTTTTCATATCATTTTTTTAAAAGCTTGAAAAGGGAATTGAATGGGATTAGTGTGATGTGTGAAGAATCCAATAATTTAACTTGAATGTGGTACCAATCACATTATTGTGGAAGCACCTCCTCTAAGAGTCTGAATTAGGCTGTTGGAGAAGGTTTGAATCGTAAGCAACCTAAGCACATTGTTGGAAGTACAATAGACCAACATAGCTACTGTAGTAGGTCAAAATGGTGTACTGGAAAACCTTGGTATATAGCATGGGTGGAGTAGGCATTGTGGTGCTCATGTGAACGTCCTGTCTTTCTCCAGACCCATGTCTACTTCTCACTGTAAACATCACTAAATACATCACGTTCCAAACGTTGAAGTTCAAGATGACTTTATTTGCCTTTGACAGCAATTTGCTTTCCATCCATCTCCTGTCCTGTGTGTGTGTGTGTTCCTGTGCATTGGCAATGTACTGTAAACTCACTCAGGACTCTTGACAATGATGATGCATGGCACTGAGAGCCTGCAGTCGTATCCAGCCTAAAGTGGTATCCTGCTGCATCATAGTACTTTAGCCAGGGAGAGCAATGTTAAGAGCTCAGAGGACACACACACACACCAGATAGTCAGGGGAGAGAGGAGCAAAGCTAAAAGGGTTGAAGGGCACTGCTAAAAAAAACTGGTCACAGAGAGAGAGAGAGACTGAGAGAGAAAGAGAGAGAGCTAAAGAAATAGAGAGAGAGAGAGAGAGAGAGAGAGAGAGAGCTAAAGAAATAGAGAGAGTGTGTGTCTGAAGGAGAGAGCAATAAAAGGACGAGCAACGCAACCAAAGTACACAGCGCCAACTTAACAGAGACAACACTTTTCACCCACCCAGATCTTGTCAAAAAAGTTTCAAATAAGCCGACTGGCACGTTGGAGAAAAATCCCCAGCGCGCCACTGGTAGAACCAGTCGAGTGTATTTCCAGCTGACATAAGCAATCCACGCTGATGTGTAATTAATTTGTGTTGATGAACAAATTAAAGCAAGAGAGGGGCCCGGCGCTGAGCCGGGGTAACCTTGGAGACGCAGTTGAGAGGACAGGCAAGGCAGGAGGACAGGTGTTTTGGTTGGCCAGGCAGTGGGAGTGTGTGTGTGTGTGTGTTTGTGTGTGTTTGTGCGTGTGTGTGTGTGTGCGCGTGTGTGTAAACTTGTCTGCATGCGTGTGTGTGCATGCTTTCCTAGACGTTAGCCATATAAATGCACAATGTGTAACCGTGTACTTGTGTCAAGTGTGTCCTGAGTGGAAGTGCTATTCTCAGTTGTGTTCTCTTCAAGATGACGGTCCACTGTATTGACCGTGTGGCAGTCGTCTCCATCTTGTACACCAGCCTGCTTCACTGATTCACTTCTGCCATTTCTGTCAAACACATCGATTATTTTCTCTGACATTCTCTCTCTCTCTCTGTTTCTCTCTCTCCCTCCGTTGCTCTCATTCTCCCACCCAAGTCATAAACTCTTCTCTCTGCTACCGCACGGCAAGTGGTACCGATGCACCAAGTCTGGAACCAACAGGATCCTAAACAGCTTCTACCCCCAAGCCATAAGACTGATATTATAGTCAGTTAAATAGTTAGCCAGATGGCTACCCGGACCGTCTGTTTGACCAATTTTGCAGTTACTTTTATGTCTCATCACATACGCTGATGCTACTGTTCATTATTTATCCTGTTGGCTAGTCACTTTAAACCCCTACCTTTAATGTACATATCTACCTTAATTACCTCCCTGCCTTGCCTTTTCATATCTACTTTAATTACCTCTCTGCACACGAGAGAGAGAGAGAGAGAGAGAGA
>NW_019942791.1:135537-140361 GCF_002910315.2 Salvelinus sp. IW2-2015 | reverse complement strand
GGGTTCTCTCTGAACAGCCATAACACACTCCAGTGAAGGGTTCTCTCTGAACAGCCCTAACACACTCCAGTGAAGGGTTCTCTCTGAACAGCCTAACACACTCCAGTGAAGGTTCTCTCTGAAAGCCCAAACACACTCCAGTGAAGGGTTTCCCATGAACAGCCCTATCACACTGCAGTGTAGGGTTCCCTCTGAACAGCCCTAACACACTCCAGTGAAGGGTTCTCTCTGAACAGCCCTATCCAATCCAGAGAAGGGTTCTCCTCTGAACAGCCATATCACACTCCAGTGAAGGGTTCTCTCTGAACAGCCCTATCACACTCATCGTGAAGGGTTCTCTCTGAACGCCCTATCACACTCCAGTGAAGGGTTTCTCTCTGAACAGCCCTATCACACCTCCAGTGTGGGTTCTCTCTGAACAGCCCACACACTCCAGTGAAGGTGTCTCTCTGAACAGCCCTATCACACTCAGTGTAGGGTTCTCTCTGAATAGCCTATCACACATCCAGTGAAGGGTTCCCACTAACAGCCTATCACACCCAGTGAAGGGTTCTCTCTGAACAGCCCTAACACACTCCAGTGAAGGGTTCTCTCTGAACAGCCCTATCACACTCCAGTGAAGGGTTCTCTCTGAACAGCCCTATCACACTCCAGTGAAAGGTTCTCTCTGAACAGCCCTATCACACTCCAGTGAAGGGTCTCTCTGAACAGCCCTAACACACTCAGTGAAGGGTTCCCACTGAACAGCCCTATCACACTCCAGTGAAGGGTTCTCTCTGAACAGCCCTAACACACTCCAGTGAAGGGTTCTCTCTGAACAGCCCTAACACCCTCCAGTGAAGGGTTCTCTCTGAACAGCCTATCACATCTCAGGAAGGGTTCTCTCTGAACAGCCCTATCAACACTCAGTGAAGGGTTCTCTCTGAACAGCCTATCACACTCCAGTGAAGGGTCTTCTCTGAACAGCCCTATCACACTCCAGTGAAGGGTTCTCTCTGAACAGCCCTATCACACTCCAGTGAAGGGTTCCCACTGAACAGCCCTATCACACTCCAGTGAAGGGTTCTCTTGAACAGCCTAACACACTCCAGTGAAGGGTTCCCACTGAACAGCCCTATCACACTCCAGTGAAGGGTTCTCTCTGAACAGCCCTAACACACTCCAGTGAAGGGTTCTCTCTGAACAGCCCTAACACACTCCAGTGAAGGGTTCTCTCTGAACAGCCCTATCACACTCCAGTGAAGGGTTCTCTCTGAACAGCCCTATCACATCCAGTGAAGGGTTCTCTCTAACAGCCCTAATCACACTCCAGTGAAGGTTTCTCTCTGAACAGCCCTAACACCACTCAGTGAAGGGTTCTCTGCTGAACAGCCCTAACACACTCCAGTGAAGGGTTCTCTCTGAACAGCCCTAACACACTCCAGTGAAGGGTTCTCTCTGAACAGCCATAACACACTCCAGTGAAGGGTTCTCTCTGAACAGCCCTATCACACTCCAGTGAAGGGTTCTCTCTGAACAGCCTAAACACACTCCAGTGAAGGGTTCCCTCTGAACAGCCCTAACACACTCCAGTGAAGGGTTCCCTCTGAACAGCCCAAACAAACTCAGTGAAGGGTTCTCTCTGAACAGCCCTAACACACTCCAAGTGAAGGGTTCTATCTGAAAGCCTTAACACACTCCAGTGAAGGGTTCCTCTGAACCCAAACACACTCCAGTGAAGGGTTCTATCTTTGAACAGCCTAAACACACTGCAGTGAAGGGTCTCCTCTGAACAGCACAAACACACTCCAGTGAGCCAAGCCGTGACACATAAGAGATCATGACTGCATAAAGTGGGTGTGTATAAATGGCTGTGTCGTAATAGAATTTATGAATCACGATAGAAAGGTAATTCTACATTATGCAGCAGGCTGTGTTAAATGACAGCTGTGTCACACATGTATTAGCATGACTTTTGTCTTTCTGCCCACTGTGTGTGCGTGCGTGTGTATGTGCGTGTGCATGTGTGCGCATGTGCGTGCGTGCATGTGTGTCCGCACAAGTAGTAAAAAAAAAGAAAATTGACCAACTGGGGACATTTTATTAGTCCCCACAAGGTCAAATATTATTCTAGGGGGTTTAGGGTTAGAATTACGTTAAGGGTTAGGAGCTAGGGTTAGTTTTAAGGTTAGGAGCTAGGGTTAGGTTAGGGTTAAAGTAGGTTATTGGGTTAAGGTTAGGGAAAATAGGATTTTGATGGACTGGGACTGAATTGTGTGTCCCCACAAGGTTAGCTGTACAAGACCGTGTGTGTGGTGTGAGAGAGAGAGAGAGAGAGAGAGAGAGAGGAGAGAGAGAGAGAGAGAGAATAGAGTACAGTGGGTGTGTGTGTGTGTGAGAGAGAGAGAGAGAGAGAGAGAGAGAATAGAGTACAGTGGTGGTGTGCTCACAGTTTGTTGTTTGTTCATAATACCAACTCGCTAAACTCTTACGTGTGTGTTTGTGTATGTGTGTGTTTTCATCAAACCCGCCTCGCCTCAGATCCTTATGCACAAGCTATGGAGGAGGGGAGAAAAAATCCAATCCTCAAAAGCTGATGACAATGTGTTTGCCAGAGTGAATTTACTTATCACAGATGCCAGGGAAATTAGCATTGAAAGGATTCTGGTGACAGACGGAATCTTTCAGACAGCACTCCCAAAATAGTTATGCTTACCTAGCGAGGGGGGGAAGGGGGAGACAGAGAGGACGAGAGATGAAAAGAGAAAGGAGTGAGAGAGAGGATGAGAGATGAAAAGAGAAAGGAGAGAGAGGAGGATGAGAGATGAAAAGAGAAAGGAGAGGAGGATGAGACCTGAAAAGAGAAAGGAGTGAGAGGATGAGAGCTGAAAAGAAAGGAGTGAGAGAGAGGATGAGAGCTGAAAAGAGAAAGGAGTGAGAGGGATGAGACCTGAAAAGAGAAAGGAGTGAGAGGATGAGAGGATGAAAAGAGAAAGGAGTGAGAGAGAGGATGAGAGATGAAAAGAGAAAGGAGAGAGAGGATGAGACCTGAAAAGAGAAAGGAGTGAGAGGAAGAGAGATGAAAAGAGAAAGGAGTGAGAGAGAGGATGAGAGATGAAAAGAGAAAGGAGTGAGAGGATGAGAGATGAAAAGAGAAAGGAGTGAGAGGATGAGAGATGAAAAGAGAAAGGAGAGAGAGAGAGGATGAGAGATGAAAGAGAAAGGAAGAGGATGAGACTGAAAAGAGAAAGGAGTGAGAGGATGAGAGATGAAAGAGAGAAAGGAGAGAGAGAGAGGATGAGAGATGAAAAGAGAAAGGAGTGAAAGGATGAAGCTGAAAAGAGAAAGGAGTGAGAGGATGAGAGATGAAAAGAGAAAGGAGTGAGAGGATGAGAAGATGAAAGAGAAAGGAGTGAGAGGATGAGAGATGAAAGAGAAAGGAGTGAGAGGAAGAGAGATGAAAAGAGAAAGGAGTGAGAGAGAGGATGAGAGATGAAAGAGAAAAGGAGTGAGAGGATGAGAGATGAAAAGAGAAGGAGTGAGAGAGGGATGAGAGATGAAAGAGAAAGGAGAGAGAGAGAGGATGAGAGATGAAAAGAGAAAGGAGTGAGAGGATGAAAGCTTAAAAGAGAAAGGAGAGAGAGATGAGACTGAAAAGAGAAAGGAGTGAGAGGATGAGAGATGAAAAGAGAAAGGAGAGAGAGAGAGGATGAGAGATGAAAAGAGAAAGGAGTGAGAGGATGAAAGCTGAAAAGAGAAGGAGTGAGAGGATGAGAGATGAAAAGAGAAAGGAGAGAGAGAGGATGAGAGATGAAAAGAGAAGAGTGAGAGGAAGAGAGATGAAAAGAGAAAGGAGTGAGAGGATGAGAGATGAAAAGAGAAAGGAGTGAGAGGATGAAAGCTGAAAAGAGAAAGGAGTGAGAGGATGAGAGATGAAAAGAGAAAGGAGAGAGAGAGATGAGAGATGAAAGAGAAAGGAGTGAGAGGATGAGAGATGAAAAGAGAAAGGAGAGAGAGAGGATGAGAGATGAAAGAGAAAGGAGTGAGAGGAAGAGAGATGAAAGAGAAAGGATGAGAATGATGAGAGAGAAAAGAGAAAGGAGGGGAGGTGAGAGATGAAAGAGAAAGGAGTGAGAGGATGAAAGCTGAAAAGAGAAAGGAGTGAGAGGATGAGAGATGAAAAGAGAAAGGAGAGAGAGGATGAGAGATGAAAAGAGAAAGGAGTGAGAGGATGAGAGATGAAAGAGAAAGGAGAGTGGAATAGAGAGGAGGAAAAAAGAGAGACAGTTGTCGGGGAGAGAGGAGGTAAGAGAGAGAGCGAAAAGAGAGGAGGGGGAAAAGAGGGAGATAGCTGGTGAAGGGAACAGGAGAGAGGTACAGTATTTGAGAGAGACAGAGAGAGAGAGAGAGAGAGGAGAGAGAGAGAAGAGAGAGAGAGAGAGAGAGAGGAGAGAGAGAAGAAGAGAGAGAGAGAGAGAGAGTAGATTGTGAGTCATGCTTGGTATGGACTTCTACTGAGATGCAACGTGTTCCCAATGCACACAAGGACTGAGCTGAGAGTGACAGGACAAAAGACGCAGAGAGGGAGAGACGTGTGGATGCACGAACAGCAATACACCAGACGAGAGATACAGAGGGAAGAAGCACAAGAGCGAAGGAATGAAAGAAAAAGGGGAAGTTCACAGATGCACAGATGCAGGAGTGACAAGAAGAGAGAGTATAGAGTAAAAACACTCAAATGGAGAGAGAGAAAGAGAGAGAGGGGAGAAGAGGATAGAAGGAGGGAAAGAAAGGGAGGATAAAATAGTGGGGGGAGTGATGGAGGGAGGAGATATGGGGTGAAAT
>NW_019942791.1:122041-132660 GCF_002910315.2 Salvelinus sp. IW2-2015 | reverse complement strand
GCCACAGTTTGTTGTTTGTTCATAATACCAACCTCGCTAAACTCTTACGTGTGTGTTTGTGTATGTGAGTGTGTGTGTGTCTCATCAAACCGCCTCGCCTCAGATCCTTATGCACAAGCTATCGAGGAGGGGAGAGAAAAATCCAATCCTCAGAAGCTGATGACAATGTGTTTGCCAAGAGTGAATTTACTTATCACAGATGCCAGGGAAATTAGCATTGAAAGGATCTGGTGACAGACGGAATCTTTCAGACAGCACTCCCAAAATAGTTATGCTTACCTAGCGAGGGGAGGGAAAGGGGAGCAGAGAGGAAGATAGATGAAAAGAGAAGGAAGAGAGGATGAGGATGAGAAGAGAAGGAGAGAGAGGAATGAGAGATGAAAAAGAGAAAGGAGAGAGAGGAATGAGACCTGAAAAGAGAAAGGAGTGAGAGGATGAGACCTGAAAAGAGAAGGAGTGAGAGGATGAGAGATGAAAAGAGAAAGGAGAGAGAGAGAGGAGGAGGGAAAAGTGGGAGACAGTTGTTGGGGAGAGAGGGAGGTAAGAAGAGAGAGAAAAGAGAGGAGGGGGAAAAATGGGGAGATAGCTGGTGAAGGGAACAGGAGACAGAGGAGTGAGAGCGAAAGAGAGAGAGAAAGAGAGACAAGGGGAGAGAGAGAGAAGAGAAGAGAGAGAGAGAGAGAGAGAGAGAGAGAGAAGAGAGAGAGAGAGAGGAGAGATTGTGAGTCATGCTTGAATGGACTTCTACTGAGATGCAACGCATTCCCAATGCACACAAGGACTGAGCTGAGAGTGACAGGACAAAAGACGCAGAGAGGGGAGACGTGTGAATGCACGAACAGCAATACACAGACGAGAGATACAGAGGGAAGAAGCACAGAGGGAAGGAATGAAAGAAAAGGGGGAAGTTCACAGATGCAGGGAGTGACAAGAAGAGAGATATAGAGTAAAACACTCAAATGGAGAGAGAGAGAGAAGAGGGGAGAGAGGATAGAAGGAGGGAAAGAAAGGGGGGATAAAAGAGAGAGAGAGAGAGAGAGAGAGAGAGAGAGAGAGAGAGAGAGAGAGAGAGAGAGAGAGAGAGGAACCATGTGCAGAGACAAACCACGGCGACCATGGACTGTGACTGTGTTGCCATGGAAATGAGCTGCGGAAGTGTTTAAGTGTGACTGTTTGCAAATATACAGCGCCTTCAGAAAGAATTCATACCCGTTGACTTATTCCACATTTTGTATGTGTTATAGTTTGAATTCAAAATGGATTAAATCTGGGTGGTTTTCTCACACATCTACACACAATAACTCTGAATGACAAATTGAAAACATATTTTGGAAATTTTTGCAAATTTGCCAATTAAATACAGAAATATCTAATTTACTTAAGTATTCACACCCACGAGTCAATAATTTGTAGAAGCACCTTTGGCAGCGATAACAGCTGTGAGTCTTTCTGGGTAAGTCTCTAAGAGCTTTCCACACCTGGATTGTGCAACATCAAATTGGTTGTTGATCATTTAGACAACCAATTTCATGTCTTGCCATAGATTCTCAAGTAGAATCAAATCAAAACTAACTCAGACACTCAGGAACATTCACGTCTTCTTGGTAAGCAACTCCAGTGTATATTTGGCCTTGTGTTTCAGGTTATTGTCCTGTTGAATGGTGAAATCATCTCCCGGTGTCTGGTGGAAGGCAGACTCAACCAGGTATTCCTCTATGATTTAGGGTGTGCTTAGCTTTCCGTTTATTTTTATCCTGAAGAACTCTCCAGTCCTTTATTATTACAAGTGGCAGGTAGCATAGTGGATAGAGCGTTGGGCCAGTAACCGAAAGGTTGCTGAATCGAGTCCCTAAGCTGACAAGGTAAAAATCTGTCTTTCTACCCCTGAACAAGGCAGTTAACCCACTGTTTGTTGGTAGGCTGTCATTGTAAATAAGAATTTGTTCTTAACTGACTTGCCTAGTTAAAAAATAAATCAAAAAGACCCATAACACTATGCTTGGAAATATGGAGAGTGGTATTCAGGAATATGTTGTATTGGATTCGCCCCAAACACAACACTTTGTATTCAGGACAAAAAGTGAATTGCTTTGCCACATATTTTGCAGTATTAATTTAGTGCCTTATTGCACACCGGATGCATGTTTTGGAATATTTGTATTCTGTACAGGCTTCCTTCTTTTCACTCTGTTGATTAGGTCAGTATTGTGGAGTAACTACAATGTTGTTGATCCATCCTCAGCTTTATCCTATCACAGCCATTAAACTTTTTAACTGTTTTAGTCACCATTTGCATAATGGTGAAATCACTAACCAGTTTCCTTCCTCTCCAGCAACTGAGTTAGGAAGGACATCTGTATCTTTGTAGTGACTGGGTGTATTGATACACCATCCAAAGTGTAATTAATAACTACACCATGCTCAAAGGGATATTCAATGTCTGCCAATAGGTGTCCTTCTTTGCGAGACATTGGAAAACCACCCTGGTCTTTGTCATTTGAATCTTTGTTTGAAATTCATTGCTCAACTAAGGGACCTAACAGATAATTACATATGTGGGTTACAGAGATGAGGTAGTCATTCTAAAATCATGTTAAACACTATTATTGCACACAGAGAATCCATGCATCTTATTATGTGACTTGTTAAGCAAATTCTACTCCTGAACTGATTTGGGCTTGCTATAACAAAGGGGTTGAATACTTATTGGCATTTCAGCTTTACATTTTTTATTAATTTGTTACTTTACTAAAAACATAATTTCACTTTGACATTATAGGGTAGGCCATTATAGGGTAGGCCAGTTACAAAAAAATCACAATTTAATTCATTTTAAATTCAGGCTGAAACACAACAAAGACAGACAGAAAACACAGGTATAAATACCCAGGAGATAAGTAGGGAAGGTGGGAGACACCTGGAAGGGGTGGAGACAAGCACAAGGACAGGTGAAACAAATCAGGGCGTGACAAAATGAGCCCCATTGAACACAAATTAAGGCCGGTCTACACACCACATGAGGGACAGAGTTTTACTGTGTGTGTGTTGCAAATGTATTTCTTGCACAATGCATGTGTACTGTGTCTTCCTGTCCTTCTTGGGTCCACACACATCACAGCGCTTCTTGTTGTTGCTACCGGCTGCAATCTAGAATGATGAAAACACTTAGTTCAGGAATTTTACTAACATATCACTCACTCACATATATAGTTACAACAGGCCAAAGTAGGAGAGTCAGACACACACACAACATCATCATCACTCACACTTACTTCCGGTATTGGAGTTGTTGGTTCTGTGGGTTGGGCGGATGGGCAGATGGGGCACCAGCATCCTCCTGAATCCTCCTCACGATGGCTGCAGAAGCTGGGGTCCTTGAGATATGTTGCCTCTGGATTTGAGGTCTTACCAATGTCTTGCCCAGCTCCTCGAGAAAGAGCCTTCTCCTCTGGAGCTTCCCTCTGTTTCAATTTGGGTTCAACGCCATCCAGATGACAAACGCGTTCTACGCCGAGATGTCCAAGAAGTGGCCAGCGTAGGGCTTTTCTTTTGCAGCTGTAGCCAGTAACCAGCTTGTCTAAATGGTCCACCCCTCCTTTTGTGGCATTGTAATACATTATGATTTCTGGTTTGTGATGTTCCTGGCCAGATTCTCCCATCCCTATGCAGCGTACTCATGAGTAATACATTTTTGCCTTTCTCTGGCACGTAGGAAACTAGGGACGTGTCGGCCGTGAACACAAACTTAGAGGAATTGATAGGCCTGTTCTGTGTATTCAACAGCTGAGGTGGGAGCTCTGGCTTGTTTTTTCGTACTGTTCCAACCATCGTCAGCTTCCTCTTGAGGAGCTCCTGTCCCAGCTTGGGCGAAGTAAAAAAGTTATTGCATGCGATGTTGTGGCCACGGAGTCCCTGTGTTGCATCCAGGACAACCTGCATCCCTTGGTTCTTCTCAAGGGCTCCTCCATCTGGCCAATCCCTGTATACACTTACAAGTTCCACGCATATGACGAAGCAGCATCACAGGCTGCCCAGATCTTGATTCCATATTTTGCAGGTTTAAATTGTACTGTCTGAAGGGGCAGCGGCCTGCTCATCAACAGTAACGTTGGGCCGTGGGTTGTAAAACAGGGGAAGGCGGTCCACTCACTTGTCCCACACTGACCTGATTGCAGCTAGCTTGTCTCTCTACACTGACCTGATTGCAGCTAGCTTGTCTCTCTACACTGACCTGATTGCAGCTAGCTTGTTCTCTCTACACTGACCTGATGCAGCTAGCTTGTCTCTCTACAACTGACCTGATTGCAGCTAGCTTGTCTCTCTACACTGACCTGATTGCAGCTAGCTTGTCTCTCTACACTGACCTGATTGCAGCTAGCTGTCCTCTACACTGACCTGATTGCAGCTAGCTTTGTCTCTCTCTACACTGACTGATTGCAGCTAGCTTGTCTCTCTACATCTGACCTGATTGCAGCTAGCTTGTCTCTCTACACTGACTCTGATTGCAGCTAGCTTGTCTCTCTACACTGACCTGATTGCAGCTAGCTTGTCTCTCTACACTGACCTGATTGAGCAGCTAGCTAACTCTGATTTTCTGAGGTGGTGACTGGGATGAACAGTTCAATAGAAGACTTTATGTCCTGCACATGAGTAACCACCGTCCGTGTCGGCCCTGCTTGTATCCTTATCACACTGGAGCCATGCGGGGGTGGCTCATTCCTTGGGCAAAGAACACCATTCAATTTCACAATGTTTTGACATCCATATTTCTCCTCCTGCAGGCTGATGATGAGCTGGCTGCTGACGGGCTGATCATGGGCTGGCTGAGGGTCACTCATCCTCTTCTTCCAACTCACTGTCAGACTCCGAATTGACAGAGACATGACCTCATATTCTGAAAAATTCTTCATCTGCAAAAGTTGAAGACGCTCCTTCCACCTAGCTTCTCTCCCTGCAAAAAAAGATTTCTAATGCCCTCTGAGCAGAGATTATTTTTGCCATACTGATTGTGGTAGGGAGCCACACATGCAAGCTAGTTATTTGTTTGTGTCCCTCCACCAATTTGCACCTGGCTGGCATAGAGTGTGGGAAAATACTGTTTTTTTTTTTAACAAAGTATCAGAATAATGTATTGTAAATGTATTGTGTAGTTTCAAGACATTGTGTAGTTTCACACACTACAAAGGGTAAAGAGTGTGAAAAAGCGGGAGACAGACAGGTTTCTTGTGCTATGTTGAAGCATCAGGCCAGGGAGGAGAAGACAGAGTGAAGGCAACAACAAACCTTTTTTGTTTCATTGTACTTTTTTCACACACACAACACACACACACACACACCACACCACACACACACACACACACACACACACCCACACACACACACACACACACACACACACACACACACCACACACACACACACACACACACACAACACTTTTTACTACCCTCGGTCCAGTGGACCGAACAACTACAGATGTAATATACTGTACATATGTATGGGGGTGCACGTGGCACTCATTGAAAATTTGTTTTTTTACATGTTCTTCACAGAAAATGAGCCAAGGCCAATGAGTCTCAGGTTGAAAAATGATTAATTGTATCATTTTTTTTTAGTAAACATTGGGAATGTTCACACCGAACACATTACAAGGTTCATTTATTTGATGGTTAAGTATCTCGTTCTTCCTTACCTCTCTGTTTCTCTCAGGAACGGCAAAATATTAGAATTACACTTTGCTATGCACAATGTTGAACATTTGTGAGTGTGATTCGGTGACAAAGTCATGCATGTGTAGATAAGTCCTATGCAGTCACTGACAATGTTGAGGTGAACTACAAACAAAATGGTCTAGGAACTGAAGTAGAATATGTAGATCATATTAAGTAATATCATTCAGTGCATACTAACTCCTGGAATAATACAGTCCCGTTAACACACAGCACATTTACTGTAAGCTAATGTTGATGGATCAAACAGGACTTGCTGAGAAAACTGCTCTATGCTATTAAATACAGTAAAACATCTATAAGCAATCACAAAAGTATTTAATAAAGTTGGATTCACTAACATTCAATGTTGAATAATGAAGTAAATTAAATACTGTAGAACTGGTATGATGCAGTGTTTCATCTCTTTTCACGAGGTAATTAAGTTCAAAGTAGAGTTGAGGTCCTGTGTAGTGCTGTACAAGTAGAGTTGAGGTGATGTGTAGTGCTGTACAAAGTAGAGTTGAGGTGATGTGTAAGTGCTGTACAAAGTAGAGTGAGGTGATGTGTAAGTGCTGTACAAAGTAGAGTTGAGGTGATGTGTAAGTGCTGTAAAAGTAAGAGTTGAGGTGATGTGTAAGTGCTGTACAAAGTAGAGTTGAGGTCCTGTGTAAGTGCTGTACAAAGTAGAGTTGAGGTGCTGTGTAAGTGCTGTAACAAAGTAGAGTTGAGGTGATGTGTAAGTGCTGTACAAAGGTAGAGTGAAGTGATGTGTAATGTGCTGTACAAGTAGAGTTGAGGTCCTGTGTAAGTGCTGTTCAAGTAGAGTTGAGGTCCTGTGTAAGTGCTCTACAAAGTAGAGTTGAGGCTGATGTGTAGTGCTGTACAAAGTAGAGTTGAGGTGATGTGTAAGTGCTGTACAATGAGTGAGGTGCGTAGAGTGTGAGTGATGTGTAAGTGCTGTACAAAGTAGAGTTGAGGTGATGTGTAAGTGCTGTACAAAGTAGAGTCTGAGGTTCGCTGTGTAAGTGCTGTACAAGTAGAGTTGAGTTGTGTGTAAGTGCTGTACAAGGAGTTGAGTGATGTGTAAGTGCTGTACAAAGTAGAGTTGAGGTGATGTGTAAGTTGCTGTAACAAAGTAGAGTTGAGGTGATGTGTAAGTGCTGTACAAAGTAGAGTTGAGGTGATGTGTAAGTGCTGTACAAAGTAGAGTTGAGGTGATGTGTAAGTGCTGTTACAAGTAGAGTTGAGGTCCTGTTAAGTGCTGTCAAAGTAGAGTTGAGGTCCTGTGTAATGTCTACAAGTAGTTGAGGTGAGTGTAGTGCTGTACAAAGTAGAGTTGAGGTGATGTGTAAGTGCTGTACAAAGTAGAGTTGAGGTGATGTGTAAGTGCTGTACAAAGTAGAGTGAGGTCCTGTGTAAGTGCTGTACAAAGTAGGAGTTGGCGTCCTGTGTAAGTGCTGTACGAAGTAGACTTGAGGTCCTGTGTAAGTACTCTACAAAGTAGAGTTGAGGTCCTGTGTAAGTGCTGTACAAAGTAGTTGGCGTCCTGTGTAAGTGCTGTACGAAGTAGACTTGAGGTCCTGTGTAAGTACTCTACAAAGTAGTTGAGGTGATGTGTAAGTGCTGTACAAAGTAGAGTTGAGGTCCTGTGTAAGTGCTGTCCAAAGAGAGTTGGCGTCTGTGTAAGTGCTGTACAAAGTAGAGTTGAGGTGATGTGTAAGTGCTGTACAAAGTAGACTTGAGGTCCTGTGTAAGTGCTGTACAAAGTAGAGTTGAGGTCCTGTGTAAGTGCTGTACAAACGTCCTGCTCACTGTCAAAATTCCATCAAACAGGAGTAGCTGTGTAAACAATCGTCACATTGTTACAAGACAGTTTAAATGTCAACATTTCGTGTATTGGTTTGGCTTAGGTAATTACTACTGTGTAAAGAACAGAGGCACAGCCTACATTCTGAACCAGTGATAACATAAAATAGTAAAAGCTAAGCAAACAATTTTAGACCATTCTGATAACACAATACAAATAATGTACAGCTATTACGTCTGCGTTTAAAGCTCTTACGTCTGCGTTTAAAGCTCTTAGGTTTGCGTTTAAAGCTCTTAGGTCCGTGTTAAAAGTCTGTGTTTAAAGCTCTTACGTCTGTGTTTAAAGCCTGTGTTTAAAGCTCTTACATCTGTGTTTAAAGCCTGTGTTTAAAGCTCTTACGTCTCTGTTTAAAGCCTGTGTTTAAAGCTCTTACGTCTGTGTTTAAAGCATGTGTTTAAAGCTCTTACGTCTCTGTTTAAAGTGTTTAAAGCTCTTGAGTCTGCATTCCCACCTCGGTTATAGGTAATTCAACCACTACGGTAAAGTAGTACAGTGCATAGCTAGCCCCTCTCCTCGCCTGCAATGCTTCCGCTATAGGTCCTGGGTGATAGAAGGAGAGGATTTCTGGGTCAGCAGCTTGCGTGCCGTTTCTGCACACACAGCACTCCCAGACCTCACCAGCTGTTTTCTCTCACTCTCTCGTAATCTTTCTCTACCTTTCTCTCTCTTTCTCTACCTCTCTCTCTCTTTCACTACCTCTCTCTCTTTCTCTACCTCTCTCTCTCTTTCTCTACCTCTCTCTCTTTCTCTACCTCTCTCTCTCTTTCTCTACCTCTCTCTCTTTCTCTACCTCTCTCTCTCTTTCTCTACCTCTCCCTCAGTCTCTCTACCTCCACCACATGCTAGCCTGCGGCTAAAACGAAAATAAAGCTAAATTAACCTTTTTTAAACTTGCTTCACCCCCCTTTCTTCAGTGTAATATATATGGGGTGGTGGTGGGTGAAACATGTTGGTGATATTAGCATTAATATGTTCCAATAACTGACGGACGTTTTTACTGTCAGTCGGCGTGCGCAAGAAATGTACTCAAAACAATCTCACATCAAATGGTGATCTGGGTGGTAGCGAATGTCATCTTCAGAATTGCCCAGCCTGCAGACACTCCACTCTTTAAATAGACAAACTCTGGTGCTGAGCATTATGGCATCATCAGAGGTCACACACACACTCAAAGTTGGTAGGCAACTTTAGCTCAAAAAATGGAGACATAGAGGTAGAGATTGGATTTAAATAGAGGTCAGATCACAAGCAAACACTTTCCTTCTCTCACATCACACAGCACCACACACAGTGCTGAGGGCAGTTTCACTTTCTTAAATAAGCTTAGGCCAAATACAGATCTAGGAGGTCACACCGCAGCACACAATACACACACACATGTGAAAACAGAAAGATAGGAGCCCTAAAGGCTCACTAGGGGCTGCTGATATTTAAAAACAAGAGGTCAGGACTCAAGCGAAGATTATAATTTGCACACACATGCTTTTGGGAACTGTGCTGGTTAAAATGGTAAACTTTCAAATATGGCCTTGAATATACAGTACAGATCGAGTAAAACCCACATGGTGAATTTAAAGCGGCGACATTTGCGCTAACACATCTCATTAAACCCTGTTCATAATAACCTGCTCGCCTAATAGGTGTTTACTCCCTAGCCAGCACCTCCTAAATAGATAGTTCTACTCCGCTAGCCCACCTCCATAATAGGTGTCTCTACCGTTATTTAGCCAGCACCTCGCCTAAATAGGTGTTCTACTCCGCTAGCCAGCACCTCGCCTAAATAGGTGTTCTACTCCGCTAGCCAGCCACTCGCCTAAATAGGTGTCTTACTCCGCTAGCCAGCACCTCACTAAATATGGTGTTCTACTCCGCAGCCAGCACCTCGCCTAAATAGGTGTCTCTACTCGTAGCCAGCATCTCCTAAATCAGGTTGTTCTACTCCGCTAGCCAGCACCTCACCTAAATAGGTGTCTACTCAGCTAGCCAGCACCTCACCTAAATAGGTGTTACTCGTAGCATCCCTATGTCTACGCCAGCAACCTCATCTACAATAGGTGTTACCTCGCTAGCCAGCACTCATCCTAAATAGGTGTTCACTCCGCTAGCAGCACTCTCCTAAATAGGTGTTCTACCGCTAGCCCACCTCACTAAAATAGGTGTTCTCTCGCTACGCAGACCTCTCCTAAGCACTAGGTAGTTCTACTCCGCTAGCCGAGCACCTCACCTAAATAGGTGTTTCTACTCCGCTAGCCAGCACCTCCCTAAATAGGTGTTCTACTCCGCTAGACCCGCATCTCCCTAACCAATAGGGTGTTCTCTCGCTAGCAGCACCTCCTCTAAATAGTGTCTTAGCTCCGCTAGCCAGCACTCTGCCTAAATCAGGTGTTCTACTCTCGGCTAGCCAGCACCTTCGCTAAATAGGTGTTCTACTCCGCTAGCCGAGGCAAAAAGGTGTTACTCTCGAATCCTACCCAAATAGAGTTGTCTACTCGCTACCAGCACCTCGCCATATAGGTGTTCTACTCGCTAGCCAGCTCAACTTCCGAGACTATAGATGTTCTACTCCCTAGCCAGCACCTCTCTAAAATAGGTGTTCTACTCCGCTAGCACACTCATAAATAGTTCTACTCCGCTAACCAGCATCCCCACCCTCACCTAAATAGGTGTTCTACTCGGCTACCAGCACCTTCACCTAAATAGGCTGTGTTTCATACTCTGCTAGCCAGGCCACTCACCTAAATAGGTGTTTCTACTCCTAAAGCCCTCAAATACGGACTAAAAAGTATCTACCCGCATACCAGCACACTGCACCAAATAGGTCATTCATTACACAATCCCATAATGGGTCAACCAGCAGCAACTTTCACGCCTAAATAGGTATTCTACTCCGCTGCAGCGCCAGGTCATGTAAATAGGTATTCACTCCGCCTACCGAGCCCACCCTAATAGGTATTACTACTCCGCTAGCCAGCACCTTCACCTAAATAGGTCTATCCGCTACAGCACCTCAACTAAATACTAAATAGAGTGTTGCTATCGGT
>NW_019942791.1:115572-120942 GCF_002910315.2 Salvelinus sp. IW2-2015 | reverse complement strand
TAGCCAGCACCTCACCTAAATATAGGTGTTCTACTCCGCTAGCCAGCACCTCACCTAAATAAGTATTCTACTCCGCTGGCCAGCAACCTCACCTAAATAGGTTCTTACTCCGCTAGCCAGCACTCACCTAAATAGGTGTTCTACTCCGCCTAGCCAGACACCTCACCTAAAATAAGTATTCTACTCCGCTGCAGCACCTCACCTAAAATAGGTATTCTACTCCGCTAGCCAGCAACTCACGTAAATAGGTATTCTACTCCGCTGGCCAGCACCTCACCTAAATAGGTATTCTACTCCGCTAGCCAGCACCTCACCTAAATAGGTATTCTACTCCGCTGGCCAGCACCTCACCTAAATAGATGTTCTACTCCGCTAGTCAGCACCTCGCCTAAACAGGGGTGCATTTCATTCGCCTCCATCGGATCTCAAGCAACAGAATGTCTCAATATTCACTCATTATCAGTGGAGGCTGGTGACTTGAAAATTGAGGAGGATGGGAGACCCACGGTTTAGGCCCAGAACGCATGGAGACGTAAAAAATCGACAAAGAGTAATTATTTAACTTAAAGAATTTAATAAAGACATTTATAGTACACTATTATGGGGATTGGGGATGAGAGGGCTACTTACACAGTGTTGGGAAGGGATCACAGCAGTGATTGAATGAGGTTATGTGTCACGCTCGTTGTTGTAAGAATCGGACCAAAATGCATCATCTTTATTACGTGAACCGGCAAAAAACAATAAAGAATAAAACTAACGTGAAGCTATGCAGTGCTCAAGGCAACTATACACAAACAAGATCCCACAACTAACAGGTGGGAAAAGGCTGCCTAAATATGATCACCAATCAGAGACAATGATAGACAGCTGCCTCTGATTGGGAATCATACCAAGCCAACCTAGAAATAAAGAAACTAGAATGCCCACCCTAGTCACACCCCGACCTAACCAAAATAGAGAATAAAGGATCTCTAAGGTCAGGGCGTGACAGTACCCCCCGAAACGTGCGGACTCCGGACGCAAAACCTGACTCTATAGGGGAGGGTCCGGGTGGGCATCTAGCCTCGGTGGCGGCTCCGGTGCGGGACGTAGATGCCGCTCCGCTCGCGGATCCGCCTGCTTCAGTGGCGACTCTGTTGCGGGGATCGTCGCCGGAAGGTCCGGACCATGGATCGTCAACGGAGGAACCGGACCGTGGATCATCGCCGGGGACTCCGGACCGTGGATCGTCGCAGGAGGTCCCGGACCGTGGACCGTCGTAGGAGGTTCCGGACCGTGGATCGTCGCAGGAGGTCCCGGACCGTGGACCGTCGTAGGAGGTTCCGGACTGTGAACCGTCGTAGGAGGTTCCGGACTGTGGACCGTCGCAGGAGGTTCCGGACTGTGAACCGTTGCCGGAAGCTCTGGACTGTGAACCATCGCCGGAAGCTCTGGACTGGGGACCGTCGCCGGAAGCTCTGGACTGGGGGCCGTCGCCGGAAGCTCTGGACTGGGAACCGTCGCCGGAAGCTCCGGACTGGGAACCCTCGCAGGAGGCTCCGGTCTAGGAACCCTCGCAGGAGGCTCTGGACTGGGAACCCTCGCAGGAGGCTCTGGACTAGGAACCCTCGCGGGAGGCTCTGGACTGGGAACCCTTGCAGGAGGCTCTGGACCATGGATCATCTCTGGAGTCTCCGGGCCATGGATCATTACTGGAGGCTCCGGGCCATGGATCATCACTAGAGGCTCCGGACTGAAAACCGTCGCTGGAGGCTCCGGACTGGGAACCATCGCTGGAGGCTCTGGACTGCAGACCGTCGCTGGAGGCTCTGGACTGCAGACCGTTGCTGGAGGCTCTGGACTGCAGACCACCGCTGGAGTCCTGGTGCGTGGAGCTGGCACAGAGCATACCAGGCTGGGGAGATGCACTGGAGGCCTGGTGCGTGGAGCTGGCACAGGGCGTACCGGGCTGTGGAGGCGCACTGGAGGTATGGAGCGTAGAGCTGGCACAACGTGTCCTGGACAGATGACAACCTTCGCACGGCAAGTGCGGGGGACTGGCACAGGACGCACTGGGCTGTGGAGGCGCACCGGAGACACGGTGCGTAGAACCGGCTCACATTGTACCGGAACGATGACACGCTCCTCAAAGCGAGTGCGGAGAGCTGGCACAGGACGTACTGGGCTGTGGAGGCGCACTGGAGACCTGGTGCATGGAGCCGGCACAGATGGTACCAGACAGATGACACTCTCCTCAGGACGAATACGGGGAGCTGACACAGGTGGCATCGGACGGCTAACACGCTCCTCAGGGCGAATGTCTTGCCTCCCCAGCCAAACCAACAGCTCTTCCGATTCACTCTTTTCACATTTCGCTAACCGCTCCTCGAAGGTCTCTATCTCACCCCTCCGTTCACTCTCTCTCAATCTATCCAACGCTTCCTCCATGGTCTCTAACTCACCCCTCAGCGTCGCCGACCACCCCATGGCCCCCCCAAAAAAAACATTTTTGAGGCTGCTTCTTGGGCCTACGTCGTGGCCGCGAACCCCGATGTCGTCGCTTTCCCTCCTTCGCTGCTTCCGCCTGCTTCCATGGCAGGCTTTGTCTCCATGGAAGTCCAGGATGTCCTCCACTCCTGGCTTTCCTCTAAAGCCCAGAATCCCTGCTCCTCCTGGGCACGCTGCTTGGTCCGTTGGTGGTGGGATCTTCTGTCACGCTCGTTGTTGTAAGAATCGGACCAAAATGCAGCGTGGTTTGGGTTCATCATCTGTATTACGTGAACCTGGCAAAAAACAATGAAGAACAAAACGAACGTGAAGCTAAGCAGTGCTCAAGGCAACTATACACAAACAAGATCCCACAACKAACAGGTGGGAAAAGGCTGCCTAAATATGATCCCCAATCAGAGACAACGATACACAGCTGCCTCTGATTGGGAACCATACCAAGCCAACCTAGAAATAAAGAAACTAGAATGCCCACCCTAGTCACACCCCGACCTAATCAAAATAGAGAATAAAGGATCTCTAAAGTCAGGGCGTGTGTCACGCCCTGACCTTAGTTATCTTTGTTTTCTTTATTATTTTGGTTAGGTCAGGGTGTGACATGGGGGATGTATGTTTTCTTGTCTAGGGGTTTTGTATGTTTATGGGGGTTCTACTTGTCTAGGTGTTTGTATGTCTATGGTTGCCTAGATTGGTTCTCAATTAGAGGCAGCTGTTTATTGTTGTCTCTGATTGGGAACCATATTTAGGCAGCCATATTCCGTTGGGTATTTCGTGGGTTATTGTCTATGTGTAAGTTGCCTGTGTCTGCACTTGTTTATTATATAGCGTCACGTTCGTTTGTTGTTTTGTAAGTTTGTTTAAGTGTTCTTCGTTTCATTAAAAGAGAAGAATGTATTTATATCACGCTGCGCCTTGGTCCTCCTCTCTTCCACATTACGACGAACGTGACAGCGTGACAGTATGAGGCATGAGTTGAGGTGTTCAGAGGCTTGACTTCAGTGCAGGACAGGATTTGACTAGGAACACAGAATACAATAACACAACACATTACACAGTTAGACAGAGCTAAGAATGAGTTAGTCCAAGCAAATAGACAAATCATTGATGTGTAATAATGTGATTGTGTATGTGATTGACTCTACATACAGTAATGAGAAAAAAAATTATAGGGGTACTCACAGTGCTTGGAGGGGAAACATTCAATGTGCCAGTGGATGAGCGGCACATGAGACGTGGCTTCAGTTAACGTCAGGAGAGAGTTGYCYATGGTWGTGGAATGGWRATCACCTCTTAATAAGGGAACAGGAGGGGACTTGGCTGTAAATACAAATAGCAGATACATTCCATTACAGCTGTGCCATTGTAGGTTTGAACAACAAGTTTCTCCATGAAGTTAAACTCAGACATCTCCAAATTCACCGTCAAACACAGACTGCGCATCTCGCCCACTTGACACATCAAAGTAGCCCAAGAAATGTTCCTGAATAAATTCCTGATCATCCACATACCTGACAATAACTGACAACTGCAAGCAGACTGGTGGCACCATAGGTCCCAGAGCGGTGGGGCAATTTTTACCCCCTGGGGCCTGGAGTTTTTCCTTATCTGTTAACTTATTTAGGAAAACTCTGGACCCTATAAGGTATGACAGTGATTCATCAGTTGTAAAAGGTTTTATAAGGTCTATGATGGGACCAGTTTTTCTTCATCAGGTCACATGGATGAAAACCCTGTCCAACTGCAGCAACCTTATACTTATATCATATGAATTACATTTAGACGAGATTAGGAGAGGGATTCCCTCTACCCAGATACAGAGACAACAACTGACAGACAATAGAACTCACAGGGCTGAGCTTGCTTTATGCATGTTTGCATCATGCAGGCCTATGCAACTYTAGGCCTTATAAAACATTAACTCACATCTGTCATCACTATTATGTTGACTGATTCATTCCAGTTAATATTTTGGGTTGAAAACACATATTTGAATATAAATCAAATTTGATCACATTCACATTTTCTCCTGACACACAAATGGACAATAAATACATAACGTTACCAATTAGTTTCCCTGACCAGATTAACAGGGCACATAGGCTGTATGCAGCTGCTATTATTAGTAGCCTACAGTTGATCTGACTGAAAATGTTTATAGTTTTCAGCATGTCAGATCGCTGATGTTAAGGTGTAGCCTAGGCTGCTGTAACATTTATGTCATGAGTTGTTGCTTGTGTCTGTCCGGAGTGATTATATGTTTTCTTTGCTAAATAAATACCAGAGGAAAGTGGAAAGCCTACTTGAGGCCACGAGAAAAAATGCACTGCGTCAACCTCTCTCTTTAATCTAAATTTTCATGGATGATGCGATGGAAGCTATCAAATCATTCTGAATTGATTTTGACATCCCAGAAGAGACAGTAGAAAGTTCCACATGTTCAGCAAGTAAAGCATCATAACGTGCAATTACCACTGCAAGCTCCTTGTTGTTGCACTTGTTAGTGGAACTTTCCCTCTCGTCGTGTCCTCTAAAAGCCCATGCTTGCATGCCCAAAAACACAGTGGTGTTGATAAACCGCTTGAGAACATCCTTGTTTCTTCTCTTTCTTGTAGTGTTGCGCAGTTAGAATGCGCAGACCTTCGTCATGATCGATGCGGCTTTTTCCCAGAATCTTGAATCTGAAGTGGGCATTTATGCTCCCTGCTTTTGTTTTGCCGTTTAGCTGAACGATCGATGTCACTGTACCAACCTTTCGACCAAGACTCAGACTTTCCAATACAGGCGGCTTGATGAAAGTCTCCCTGTTAATCAGCTATACTTTTGATACCAGTTGATATTGATGAAAGTCTCCCTGTTAACCAGCTATACTTTTGATACCAG
>NW_019942791.1:109150-115556 GCF_002910315.2 Salvelinus sp. IW2-2015 | reverse complement strand
TCTCCCTGTTAACCAGCTATACTTTTGATACCAGGTGGTATTGATGAAATGCTCCCTGTTAACCAGCTATACTTTTGATACCATGTGGTATTGATGAAAGTCTCCCTGTTAACCAGCTGTACTTTTGATTCCAGTTGGTATTGAACGGCCTCACCTTTTCATCCTTCTTCTTGAAACTGATCTCTGATCAGAGGTCGACGCTCGGTTTTTATTCGCACCTTTTCTGTCTACCCCAGACAATGAATGGGGTTCTTCTACAAAAAGTCCACATTTGCGGTAGTGTTGGCATTGAAAACTGCACACTCGAGCTGGTAATTTATCTAGCTAGCTTCTGCTACTTGCTACTGAAGTTAGAAAGGCAACTTGAAATAAATTGCACTAACTGGACACACAAATAAAGTTATAAAACCAAGAAAACTATTTATAATCGACCTCATCAGTCTCCTGTAATTTGATATATAAAAAAAAGCTAAAATATCATTTTACAATCTCTTTCCAACTGGACACAAAAATAAAGTTATAAAACCAAGAAAACTATTTATAATCGACCTCCTCAGTCTCCTGTAATTTGATATATCCCAAAAAATGCTCAAATATAATTTTTCTATCTCTTTCCAATAATTTTACCAAACTTCTCAACACATATAACCGCACCCACAATGCTTTGCCGCACAATCCTAATACAACACACTAGGTTAATTCTCTAATCCTAATCCTATGATTGGATGGACAACATGTCAGTTCAAACTGAAAAAGCTTTGATTGGTTGGAGGTCATCCTCCGGAAGTGGTCATAATTACCATGTAGGTCTTTGGAAGGAGGTGAGGCCTACGAGCCTCCTAGGTTTTGTATTGAAGTCAATGACAAACACTTTAATTAAAGACACCCTATCCCCTCAGCCCTCAAATTAAATGGACACTTCTGATGACGTATCATGATGTCTGACGATTACTGTATACACTTGCAGGGCAAGGGGCGAGGGAGGAAGGAACGATTTTTAAATGGACCACCTTGCCAGGAAATTCGGGACTCGGTCATCTCGCAATGATTGTGTTTTCAGCTACCAGTAGCTTTATATGCGCTACAGTCAATTATGAGTGCATGTCTACTTATATTAAATATATCATTTTTAATATACGCCTACTGTATGATACCTAGCAAATTAATTAGCTAACTAATGTTAGCCTGCCTAGCTGGAACTTCTGAACACGGAATTTTTTTTATTTCTACAATTTCCAAAAGATAACCAAACAAAAACGTCATTACTTTTTACGAAACGTGTTTGTGCCGTCATGTGCCTTAGTAGCACCATTTCTAACTTATTTGCATTCATTTTTACTTACACTTGTATTTTGACTTATCCATTGATGTTGTTTTGAAGTTTTCACTGACTTTTCTTAGCGGATGTACAATTGTCTCAAATTGAATTATGGGGAGTTTCAGGCCCCGGAGTGAACATAATTGTACACTCGCAAACTCGACTAAAAATGAGGGCTGAGGGGCTTACGTTGCAAACTTCCTTGCTTGGCTAATCATTTGGACTGCCCTCCAAGATGGCGACGGGGATACCTCCAAAGGCGAGGGTAAGTGGACAAGGGTGTGTCTTTTATAAGTTTGTACAGTAGCCAATGTACCCAGAGGAGGACAGAAGCTAGCTGGCTACACCATGGTGCTATACCAGAGAGTGCTGTTGAAGTTACTATTGACCATTGCAAAACAGTGTGTTTGAATCAATTATTTGGTGACATGAATATGTTTAGTATAGTTTTATCTAACTTTTAAACTTTTTTTAAATGTTTCACTTATTTCTATTATTTTGACATTTCACTGGACGGGGTGGTCCTCCTCTTCCTCCTCTGAGGAGCCTCCACTGCTCAGAATACTATTTACAAAAATGCTACTTAAATTGCATGGCCAGTACATTGGTTCATAGAAAGTAGTGTCCAATAACAGATATAAAGACATAGGGGTATGGATTTTTGACTGGGGTATGAGGGTCAAAGCTTTCTGGCCATGGCGTGGAATGGACAGATATGATGGACAGATATACGGTAGCCATTACCATGGAGATGGGATGTSAAATGGAGTTGTCATCACAGAAATGGACAATCATAACCATAACCATGGAAATGGAGAGGGACTTTAAACTGTAACCACGGAAATGAACAAGGTTGCAGCAACTATAGAAATTTATAGGGATAGTGAGTTGGTAACCATAGAAACGGACACGGATTGTGTCCATAACCATAGAAATGAATGCAATAGGAGTTAGTGCACATACTGTGGTCCAGCTGCACCTCTACCATCGCTGTGACGAGGAAACATGGGCTGTGTCTACAAACCCTTGCTTCCTCTGTCCTTGTTCCCTCAATTCCTTTCAAAGCACATTGGAGGAGTTCGATCCAAGGTCCTTGAGGAAACCAGGTTGGAGGAAGCAAAGGATTGATATTTTAAAGCACACCCATTGAGAGCACAGGAAGTAGTGCTGTGACTGACAGCTTCCCACAGAGAAGAGCGAATGAACACTAATGCAGAGAGAGAGAGAGAGAGAGAGAGAGAATCCTCCCTAATCTATTCCCTCTCAGCAGATCTGCCAACCAAAGCCATTAGCCCAGAGCCAGCAGGATGACGAGCTGTCAGCGGCCCAATGAAAAAGATGTCAGAGATGTCATCCAGCCAATAAGGTCGCATTAACCAGTCCACAGACAAATTATCCCCAGAGCCCAGACTGTCACATTTCCCCCAGAGACACATAGGTCCTGTCCAAAATGGCCCCTATTATGGGCTCTGGTCTGAAATAGTGTTAAGTAGGGAATAGGGTCACGGCCTATTTGGGATGCACACTTCCTGTCAATGACAGGTTATAAACGGCTTATGAGCATTATGAACACACACACACACACACACACACACACACCCCCACACACACACACACACACACACACACACACACACACACACACACACACACACACACACACGCACGCACGCACGCACGCACGCACGCACGCATGCACGCACGCACGCACACACACACACACACACATAAACAGACGAGAAGGCACAAGCCCAGCCATACAGGCAATTCCACAAACATTAGAATCCTTTAGTTGGATCCTCTGCAGATCTTACCACTTTAGAGGGTATGCTAAATGCTTGAATGAATGAGTTCTCATGAGTCATTGATTCAACTTCAATCATTCTGATGGTAAGATGAACAAATCCATTCTACTGTACATCATCACAAACATACACACAGTCCAAACACATTTCACTGTAAAAAAAACTACAAATAATATCTAGTTGTTTTACTGTAACTAAATATTATTTAGTAACTAGTTCCACAGGCTTTTTTTGAAAACTCAACTTTTCGGTTAAAGTGTTACCTGAACTTAACATTTTTAGTTGGCCCAAACTTAGCTCCAACATGAGAAATTGTAGGTAAACATTTATAATTACATTAAAATTATGTTTTTGCTCAAATTGTCTCATATGTTCATTTAACTAGAAATGATTACTTGGACATCTTACCTGAAAACAAGGCTGTGGACCTATTACACCCAGTGCTTTCAACTTACATATCTGATGTACATGATTACATTGTCCATGTACACAGTAATTATTATTCAACATGTCCTCACCTGGGATGTGAACCTCTTGGTTGGGATGTGAACCTCTCACAACCTCTTGGTTCACAGCATTCCAAACTTCCTGCTACGCCACCATGTCTGAAATAGTAACAGATTTATCCTGTATTTCTACCCTTTGCATGTCAAAGTGAATCTCAACTCTGTTAAAAGTACACGTAAGAAAAGGAATGTATTGATCATAGTGATTAAGGAGCACCATTAAAACAGAGTAATATGCTCCAGCAACATTAGACAACTAACTAAACCTGCTTAAAGAAGTCAATCAAATCAATGATAAGCCAATAGTCAGATTCATTGATAATTGACACAGTCATGGTAGACTAGCAGGAAGCTCGGGAGGCCATGAACCAACAAAGTGTGAGTTCAAATCCCTGGTGAGGACATGTTTGAAGAATGATTACTGTCTAAATGATCATGTCAGATATGTATAGTAAAAATCTGGTTGAATTAACATATGAGTCAAGTTGAGCAAACACATAATTTTTCTCAAGTTGGAGCTAAGTTTGGGCCAAGTAATTTTTTTGTTGTTCAGGTAAACCTTAAAATAACGCTGTGGAACCAGTTACTTAAAAATAGTTAGTTGAAACAAGTAGATTTTTTACGTGTAACTGTGATGCAGTTACATCAGAGTTGTGATCATGGCATTTCTATTTGCCTTTCCTGAGATGTCAGGCCTCTGGCTGGCGGCCTGGCGTGGTGTGTGTGTGTGTGTGTTGTGTGTTGTGTGTGTGTGTGTGTTGTGTGTGTGTGTGTGTGTGTGTGTGTGTGTGTGTGTGTGTGTGTGTGTGTGTGTGTGTGTGTGTGTGTGTGTGGTCAAATCAAATCAAATCAAATCAAATCAAATTTTATTAGTCACATACACATGGTTAGCAGATGTTAATGCGAGTGTAGCGAAATGCTTGTGCTTCTAGTTCGACAATGCAGTAATAAACAACAGTAATCTAACCTAACAATTCCACGCTACTACCTTACACACACACACAAGTGTGAAGGGATAAGAATATGTACATAAAGATATATGATGATTGGTGGTACAGAACGGCATGGCAGATGCAGTAGATGGTATAGAGAACGGTATATACATATGAGATGAGTACTGTAGGGTATGTAAACATAAAGTGGCATAGTTTAAAGTGGCTAGTGGTACATGTATTGCATAAAGATGGCAAATGCAGTAGATGATATAGAGTACAGATATACATATGAGATGGGTAATGTAGGGTATGTAAACATTGTATTAAGTGGCATTGCTTAAAGTGGCTAGTGGTACATTTTTACATAATTCCATCAATTCCCATTTTAAAGTGGCTGGAGTTGAGTCAGTATGTTGGCAGCGGCCGCTAAATGTTAGTGGGGGCTGTTTAACAGTCTGATGGCCTTGAGATAGAAGCTGTTTTTCAGTCTCTCGTCCCTGCTTTGATGCACCTGTACTGACCTCGCCTTCTGGATGATAGACGGGGTGAACAGGCAGTGGCTTGGGTGGTTGTGTCCTTGATGATCTTTATGGCCTTCCTGTGACATCGGGTGGTGTAGGTGTCCTGGAGGGCAGGTAGTTTGCCCCTGGTGTGATGCGTTCTGCAGACCTCACTACCCTCTGGAGAGCCTTACGGTTCTGGGCGGAGCGATTGCCGTACCAGCGGGATACCAGCCGACAGGAGCTCTCGATTGTACATCTGTAGAAGTTTGTGAGTGCTTTTGGCGACAGCCGAATTTCTTCAGCCTCCTGAGGTTGAAGAGGCGCTGCTGCGCCTTCTTCACAACGCTGTCTGTGGGTGACCAATTCAGTTTGTCCGTGATGTGTACACCGAGGAACTTAAAACTTCCACCTTCTCCACTACTGACCCGTCGATGTGGATAGGGGGTGCTCCCTCTGCTGTTTCCTGAAGTCCACATCATCTCCTTTTGTTTTGTTGACGTTGAGTATGAGGTTATTTTCCTGACACCACACTCCGAGGGCCCTCACCTCCTCCCTGTAGGCCGTCTCGTCGTTGTTGGTGATCAAGCCTACCACGTAGTGTCATCCGCAAACTTGATGATCGAGTTGGAGCGTGCATGGCCACGCAGTCGTGGGTGAACAGGGAGTACAGGAGAGGGCTCAGAACGCACCCTTGTGGGGCCCAGTGTTGAGGATCAGCGGGGTGGAGATGTTGTGCCTACCCTCACACCTGGGGCGGCCCGTCAGGAAGTCCAGGACCCAGTTGCACAGGCGGGGCGAGACCCAGGGTCTCGAGCTTGATGACGAGTTGGAGGGTACTATGGTGTTAAATGCTGAGCTGTAATCGATGAACAGCATTCTCACATGGTATTCCTCTTGTCCAGATGGGTAGGGCAGTGTGCAGTGTGGTTGCGATTGCGTCGTCTGGACCTATTGGGTCGGTAAGCAAATTGGAGTGGGTCTAGGGTGTCCGGTAGGGTGGAGGTGATATGGTCCTTGACAGTCTCTCAAAGCACTTCATTGATGACGAAGTGAGTGCTACGGGCGGATAGTCGTTAGCTCAGTTACCTTAGCTTTCTTGGGAACAGGAACAATGGTGGCCCTCTTGAAGCATGTGGGAACAGCAGACTGGGATAAGGATTGATTGAATATGTCCGTAACACACCAGCCAGCTGGTCTGCGCATGCTCTGAGGACGCGGCTGGGAATGCCGTCTGGCCTGCAGCCTTCGAGGTTAACAGCGTTAAATGTTTTACTCACCTCGGCTGCAGTGAAGGAGAGCCCGCAGGTTTTGGTAGGGGGCCGTGTCAGTGGCACGATGT
>NW_019942791.1:106999-108938 GCF_002910315.2 Salvelinus sp. IW2-2015 | reverse complement strand
ACACACACACACACACACACATTGCAATTGAATGCCTAAGACTACAAACACATACAGTCCCTAGTCACAAGGGACTGTCTCCCTGCTCTTCTGACAGCTAAGCATTTCTCAGCAAAGTGCACACACAGTATACCCCTCTTACGAACCCACTTGTCTAACATAGCACATTATATAGATGAGCACACAGACACATACACACACACTCTTTCCTTTAGACCACACTAGATTACACAGCTGTGTGGATGGAGGAGCGCGCACACACACACACACACAAAAACACACACGACCACATTAAATTATACAGCTGTGTGCATAGCCCTGCAAAAGGCCATCTGGGCTCTCTGTGTTTCAACCTAATTTGCTGCACAGGCTGCATGCTCTAAAGTGTAGTGAACGCTGAATGTGCTAGCGTTATGAACGCTGTACGTGCACAATGTCTGTGATTTGCATGTGGCCCACAAGGCCTTACTGCTGGTTCCATACAGATGTAGGATCTTAATTTGAGCCAGTTTGCTACAYCAGGAAAATAATCCTGCAGCAATAGGAAATGTGAATTATTATGTGGATTATAATTAATGTAATTTTTTTTGTAGGGGTTGATACATTTTTCGTCTGACATTTTAAACTGAAATGTCAAACTTTAGAATACTTTTGAAAGCTTGAATAATACACTACAAGTTTGTATTTCTCAGCAACAAAAGAGTGATCAAATTAAGATCCTACATCTGTATGACACCATATATGACATCACCATGGATCAGAGTAATGCTGAATTCTAAATCAACTACCAGCCCTTGAAGGACACTCCTGCACAACTGCTGTCTCTCATAGGTTTAAGTAATGCTTCTTCACCTTGCCTTCTGATTGACTGACTGGAAATTCTGCCATATTGCTAACATCTATCCAATGGTTTCAGATCTACAGGAGTGCTCATGGGGGTAGAGGCTAGGAGTCGCTTAGGAAGGTAGGAGGGTAGGAAAACATCAGAGAGAGAGAGAGAGAGAGAGAGAGAGAGAGCAAGAAGGGCTTTCTATGCCATCAAAAGGAACATAAAATCCGACATACCAACTAGGATCTAGCTAAAAATACTTGAATCAGTTATAGAACCCATTGCCCTTTATGGTTATGAAGTCTGGGGTCCACCAACCAATAATTCACAAAATGGGACAAACATCAGCATGCAGAATTTTGCAAAGGTATCCTCTGTGTACAACCTAAAACACCAAATAATGCATGCAGAGCAGAATTAGGCCAATACCCGTTAATGATCAGAATCCAGAAAAGAGCTGTTAAATTCTATTCTATTCTACAACTTTAAAAGGAAGAGATTACCAAACCATCCATAACAAAGCCATCACCTACAGAGAGTTGAACCTGGAGAAGAGTCCCCTAAGCAAGCTGGTCCTGGGGCTCTGTTCACAAACACAAACAGACCCACAGAGCACCAGGACAGCAACACAATTAGACCCAACCAAATCATGGGAAAACAAAAAGATAATTACCTGACACATTGAAAAGAATTTACAAAATCACTGAGCAAACTAGAATGCTATTTGGCCCTAAACAGAGAGTACACAATGTCAAAATACCTGACCACTGTGACTGACCCAAACTTAAGGAAAACTTTGGATATGTACAGACTCAGTGAGCATAGCCTTGCTATTGAGAGAGGCACAGAGCATGTCACAAAAACACACTCCTGTGCATGCTGTCTCATAGGGAGTGATATACACACACACTGATACACAGAGCATGTCACAAACACACACTCCCGTGTATACTGTCATGTCCATAGGAGTGACATACAACACAGACGCTGGATACACAGAGCATGTCACAAACACACACTCCGTGCATGCTGTCTCATAAGGCAGTGAATAGTACACAACACAGACTGGAATACCACCAGACCATTGTCAACATAAAACAAAGACAAGAC
>NW_019942791.1:100204-101594 GCF_002910315.2 Salvelinus sp. IW2-2015 | reverse complement strand
ATACACACAGACTGATACACAGAGCATGTCACAAACACACACTCCCGTGCATGCTGTCTCATAGGCAGTGATATACACACAGACTGATACACAGACCATGTCACAAACACACACTCCCGTGCATGCTGTCTCATACACACACACACAAGGGTGCCATGTGACCTGAAAATCTGTGGGGGCACACAGTATGTGAGGTTGGCTTGGGGGCTAGTCCCCCATCTGGAAGTTGAATAACTTTTTTCTCGCAATCTAGAGCCATAATCGTTACTCTTAATTCTATGTTCAAAATATGTTAATTTTTTCAGCATGTCTAAACATACCTCTTGAGCTCTGTATCCTCCTGACTGGTGGTTCTTTTAAACAAACTAAATATGCTTATCTGCATCTCTGCTAAAATCTGGGTAAAAGAATGAAAGGAATGTGAGTCTTATTTAATACATTTAGTTATTGATTGCTTTTCTAATGTCTACCAACCTTGCCAGCAGGCATGCCAGCTAAGATAGACAAGCTAGCTACTCTAACTTGATTGATAGCCTACAATGTCTTCTTGGGAGCTAGTTTTGAGGTTGGGAGATTGGGAACCTAGGTTGAGAGATTGGGAACCTAGGTTGGGAGATTGGGAACCTAGGTTGGGAGGATTGGGGAGCTAAGGTTGGGGGGAGATTGGGACCTAGGGTTGGGAGATTGGGAACTACGTTGGAGATGGGAACCTAGGTTGGAGATTGGGGACTAGGTTGGGAGGATTTGGTGCACTAGGTTGGGAGGAGCTGGGAAGCCTAGGTTGGGAGATTGGGAACCTAGGTTGGGAGAAATTGGGAACCTAGTTGGGAGATTGGGAACCTAGGTTGGGAGATTGGGAACCTAGGTTTGGGAGATTGGGAGACCTAGGTTGGGCGATTGGGGGACCTAGGTTGGAGATTGGGAACCTAGGTTGGGAGATTGGGGACCTAGGTTGGGAGATTTGGGAACCTAGGTGTTTGGAGATTGGGGCCTAGGTTGGGAGATTGGGACCTAGGTTGGGAGATTGGGACATAAGGTTGGGAGATTGGGAACCTTAGGTTGGGAGATTGGAACTAGGTGTGGGGAGATTGGGACCTAGATGTTTGGGAGATTGGGACCTAGGTGGGAGATTTGGGAACATAGGGTTGGGGAGCATTGGGAACGCTAGGTTTGGGAGATTGGGGACCTAGGTTGGGAGATTGGGAACCTAGGTTGGGAGATTGGGGACTTAGGTTGGGAGATTGGGACCTAGTGTTGGGAGATTTGGAACCTAGGTTGGAGATTGGGGACGTTGGAGATTGGGGACTAGTTTGGGAGATTGGGAACCTAGGTTGGGGAGATTGGCGCGACCTAGGTTGGGAGATTGGGGACCTAGGTTGGGAGATTGGGG
>NW_019942791.1:90471-100179 GCF_002910315.2 Salvelinus sp. IW2-2015 | reverse complement strand
GTTGGAGATTGGGAACCTAGGTTGGGAGATTGGGAACCTAGGTTGGGAGATTGGCGAACCTAGGTTGGGAATTGGGGACTAGGTTGGAGATGGGGACTAGGTTGGGAGATTGGGAAACCTAGGTGTGGAGATTGGGAACCTAGGTTGGAGATTGGGGAACCTAGGTTGGGAGATTGGGGAACGCTAGGTTGGGAGATTGGGAACCTAGGTTGGGAGATTGGGAACCTTAGGTTGGGAGATTGGGAAACCTAAGGTTGGGAGATTGGGGACCTAGGTTGGGAGACTGGGAACCTAGGTTGGGAGATTGGGGACGCTAGGTTGGGAGATTGGGAACCTAGGTTGGGAGATTGGGAACCTAGGTTGGGAGATTGGGGACCTAGGTTGGGAGATTGGGACACCTATGTTGGGAGATTGGGGACCTAGGTTGGGAGATTGGGAACCTATGTTGGGAGATTGGGGCCTAGGTTGGGAGATTGGGAACCTAGGTTGGGAGATTGGGAAAACTAAGGTTGGGAGATTGGGACCTAGGTTGGAGATTGGGAACCTAGGTTTGGGAGATTGGGAACCTAGGTTGGGAGATTGGGAACCTATGTTGGGAGATTGGGGACCTAGGTTGGGAGATTGGGAACCTAGTTGGGAGATTGGGAACCTAGGTTGGAAGTTGGGGAACCTAGTGGAGATTGGGGACCTAGGTTGGGAGATTGGGACCTAGGTTTGGGGAGATTGGGGACCTAGGTTGGGAGATTTGGGGACCTAGGTTGGGAGATTGGGGACCTAGGTTGGGAGATTGGGAACCTAGTGTGGGAGATGGGAACCTATGTTGGGAGATTGGGAACCTAGTTGGGAGATTGGGAACCTTAAGCGTTGGGAGAGTTGGGAACCTAGGTTGGAGGATTGGGAAACCTAAGGTTGGGAGATTGGGGACCTAGGTTGGAGGTGGGAACCTAGGTAGTTTGGGACCTAGGTGGGAAATGGCACTAGGTTGGGGATTGGGGACCTAGGTTGGAGAATGGACTAGGTGGGAATGGCCTTAGGTTGGGAGCATTGGGGACCTAGGTTGGGAGATTGGGGCCTAGGTTGGGAGATTGGGAACCTTGTTTTGGAGATTGGGAACCTAGGTTGGAGATTGGGGACCTAGGTTGGGAGATTGGGAACCTAGGTTGGGAGATTGGGAACCTAGGTTGGGAGATTGGGAACCTAGGTTGGGAGATTGGGAATTTTATAAAATAGGATCTTCATTTGTTGCAGTCGTGTATTTGAGGTTTTAAAAGGCTTCTGAAGTTTTTAATTTCCACTTTGAAATTATAGACTTGATTTTGCCTTATAAACAATTGATCCACTCCTATAAAAATGTCCATTAAATATAATCCACATAATAATTCACATTTCCTATTGCTGCAGGATTATTTTCCTGATGTAGCAAACTGGCTGAAATGACGATTCTACATCTGTAGGTGGCTAGTTGTATTACAGAGAAAAAACAACAAAAATGAATTGTTATAATTTTTTTACAAATCTGAGGGGGCATGTGCCCCCTGTGGGCATGTCACCCTCTGCCAAACACAACACACATCACACACACACACACACCACACACACACACACACACACAATCCCACAATGTGCTGTCATGGAATGTAAGGACATTACGGTTGACTCCTCTGTGCTACGACGGGCCCTAATCTTGAAGTCAGCACGCCGCGGGGCTAAAGCCAAAGAAATACCTAACAGGAGAGCATGACGCTAAGCTAACCAAATCAACGCCCTGTCTAGAGCTCAGGTAGGGGGCTAATGCTACGCTGTGCTACTGCTCTTCCAGCTAACAGTAAATAGACTGTGTTTGTGCACTCACACACGCACCCACACACGCACCCACACACACACACACACACACACACACACACACACACACACACACACACACACACACACACACACACACACACACACACACACACACACACACACACACACACACCACACACACACACACACACACACACACACACACACACACACACACACACAGGCAAACAGCATTTATAACTTAAGCATCTAATACAGACTACTTTTCATTGTTTGCTATAGTTCCCTGGACTGTATAATCAGTTTATTCTTTGCTCTATCGCTATGGGCCATGATCCTACTTCATATAGTGCACTACTTCTGACCAGGGCCCATTGGGCAACAACTTGTGTAACTCACACGCTTACATAAAATAATGATGGGAAAGTTTCCTTGGAATTCGTTGTTCAAGCTCTGCCTCTGACAACTGCATGAAACGAGCTCCGTAGCGAGTGAACCGTAAAGGAACCATAAAGCATTCGTAAAACATTTCTACCGCAACACGACACAGACAGGAATGTTAAACAGCTTGGGCCACCCTTCCTGAGTGCATGGAAACTTAAGGCCTGACGACCTTGCTGACAAGAGGGTTCAATTCTCATTTCACTCAATATCAGGGTCAAGGGTGTGCATACACACAGATACTAAAACACATACACACCACACCCACACTGATACACCAACCCACACACTGAACACACACAACAACCCACAAACAGACACACACACTGACACACACAGACACACACACCAACCACAAACAGACACACCACACACACTGACACACACCACTACCACACACCAAACCCACAGACACACACACTGACACACACACACTGACCACACACAGACACACACTGACACACTACACAGACACACACTGACACACACACACACACAGACAACACACGACACACACACACACAGACACACACTGACACCACAGCACACACCAGACACACACTACACACACACAGACACACACTGACACACACAAGAACACCAGACACACACTGACAACACACACACACAGACACACACACAGACACACACAATGACACACACACGACACACACAACACAGACCAACACACTACACACACACAGACACCACACACAAAGACACACACAACTGACACAACACCCACACAGACACAACCACTGACACACACACAGACACACACTGACACACACAGACACACACTGACACACAACACCAGACACACACTGACACACACAACCAACACACACACAGACAACCACACTGACACACAAACAGACACACACGACACACACACAACGACAACACGACACCACACACAGACAACACACACAACACCACGACACACACACAGCACACACACGACACACACACGACACACACAACGACACACACACAGACCACACACACAGACACCACAGACACACACACAACACACGACCACACACAAGACAACACACAGACACACACACAACACACACAGACACCACACACAACACACAGACACACACACAGACACACACAGACACACACACGAACACACACAGACACACACGACACCAACGACACACACACAGACACACACAGACACACACTGACACACACACAGACACACACTGCGGTCGAGAGACTCTGGGACTGGAGAACCGTGTTCTCTCTCTCTCTCTTTTCCTAATCCTGGCAATTAGCAAGAATTAATTAATGATAAAAGAGAAAAGTCCAAGGCAAAGAGCCTTGAAGATAGCGTTCTGCATGGTAAGCATTCAATTCCCTCTCAGGTCCCAAGGTCCGCTGCTCCATGTCTGATCCATGGTGCTCAAGGAGTTGGAAGAAAAACCTATTTGAATATCATTCACTCTCCCTCTCCGTCCCTTTCTCTCCTAGACTCTCTTCTTTCTCTCTTGTCTCTCTGTCTCTAATCCCTGCTCTCTCTCTGACTCTCTCACTCTCCATCTCCCTCCATCACTCTCTCTCTCTAGCTCTCTCACTCTCCATCCTCTGAGGCTACGGCTGAGTTGCTAAAACCCCCATTGTAGAATCTTTTGAAGGTTAGCCCCAATGTGTAAAGTTACGGAGAATTAAGCCTTGCTCTCTCGCCCCAGATAGAGGAAGGGGAATTCAATTCCCAGTTTTGTGCGAACGCCTGTAAACATGGACTGGACCGCTCTGGGCGTGTATGCGGGGCGAACTCTGAACTGGTGGTTGTGAGATAAACTGTGATGAGTGGAGAGGTCGTGAACTTGTGATGCCACAGCTGGATTTGTATAGAGAGTAGTATTATTGTTGGGAGAATGAGTTGTGCATTTCCAGTGATGTGACTTCGGGAAAACAAACAGTGTCATCCTGGCCCCTCAAGTGTGTGTTCGTTTGGAGAAGGTGGTGCTTTCTGTACCATTGAGTGCCATGCATACAGGGTCATTTGAAAGTTTGGATCCTTTATTGTAAACTTTTATTGGTGATTCAAATAAAGTAATTCAAAGTGTTGTGTGGTTGTGTGTGTGGTGTGTTGTTGTGTTGTTGTGTTGTGTGTGTGTGTGTGTGGTTGTGTGTTGTGGTGTGGTGTGGTGTGTGTGGTGTGTGGTTGTGTGTGTAAGTGTAAGTGTAAGTATTCGCCTCACAAGAGGTATATAGAAGAAGATACCGAAAAAAACTATTTGAAGGGGAAAGAGCCTCTGGTTTCTTAATGACCACTCCTGCCCCTGGTGGCTATTTGTAACAAACACCGTCGCACTAGGAGCTGGGCTGAAAAACTCAAGAACAGGGAATTTCTCCTTATTGCACCACCTCAGTCGCTCAATCGGCACTTTGCTGTAAGAAGAAAAAGGAAAAGACGCCACACCCACGGGGATTTCCTCCTTTTGCATTTCAAAACTAAAAGTAGAAAGATGAAAGATGCCTTTCCAAACATGTAGTATTTGTTATGTATTTAAAATATTGAGGAATCTTGACGCTTTGGATGCTCATAACTATCTTGTTGGGTCACTTTAGGACATTACCAAAATGCGACGTGTTGCATTAATCTATGGTTGTGTGTGTCTATGGTCGTGATAGTGATAGTCACTACAGTGGTGAACAACTAGGACCATCGCTGGTGAAGATAAGAGTGGCTGTGTTCTGTTGTTAGGGTTGACGTACACTGATGTACAAAACATTAGGAACACCTTTTTTGCCTCAGAAACAGCCTCAATTTCTTGGGCATGGACTCTACAACGTGTCGAAAGCGTTCCACAGGGATGCTGGCCCATGTTGACTCCAAGTTGGCTGATGTCCTTTGGGTGGTGGACCATTCTTGATTCTTTGATACAGATGGGAAACTGTTGAATGTGAAAAACCCAGCAGCGTTGCAGTTCTTGACACAAACCGGTGCGCCCGGCACCTACTACCATACCCCGTTCTAAGGCACTTAATCTTTTGTCTTGCCCATTCACCATCTGAATGGCACACATACACAATCCAGTTCTCGATTATCTCAAGGCTTAAAAATCCTCTAACCTGTCTCTTCCCCTTTATCTACACTGATTAAATTTGATTTAACAAATCAATAAGGATCATAGCTTTCACATGGATTCACCTGGTCAATCTGTCATGGAAAGAGCAGGTGTTCCTAAGTTTTGTCCACGCAGTGTACTCTGGAAAGCAGCTAGATTATGTGATTTCACCTGTTCAATTTTCTGAATAAATGTGTGGGGGGAAAGGAGACAAGGAAAGGAGACAAGGAGAGAAACCACTTTAGTGCTTGATGCACCCAGTGGTCTCTCAAAAGATCTGATGGAGTGTGGTGTCGTGTGTGTGTAGTTCTTGCCCCAGTAGATGGCGTCAACAGTTAAAGCGCAGCATGCACCCAACCTGCTGTCTCTCTGGTCTGTGGTAGTGTGTAGTGGTTCGTCATTGATCTGTCAGTCAAACACATATTCATGAGTATACAGCACACACACACACACACACGCACACACACACACACTTGCTATCAGTCTCACTTATTTCTCTCTCTGATAAGTTCTCCCTCTCTTTTCTCTCACCTTCTTGACTTAGGTATTATCTTACAACCTCTCTACCCCACATTATAATTATCTCCATCTCCATCTCACCCTACACCTCTCTCCTATCTCTCTCTCTCTCTCACACACACACTTGATCCATCCCTCTCTTGCTTACAGGTTGTAACGTGCCTTTCATCGTCCCTGCACCCTGCCAGTGGATCTATCCACCATTTACACACATGCTAAGCATCCTAGTAAAACATGCCTCTGGAATCAATACGAACACAGCAAAACAAGATTCAATATTGACCGGGTAATGGAGTGAGGTTGGAAAAATTGTATTGTGCCAACTAGTGATTTCATCTCTGAGTAGTTACATGGGGCACTTTTCACCCTTCAGTAGATAAGAAATGTTTGTGTTTGTATTTGTGTGGTTGGTGTGTGTGTTGTGTGTGGTGTGTGGGTGTGTGTGTTGTTGTGTGTGTGTGTTGTTGTGTGTGTGTGTGTGTGTGTGTGTGTGTTGTGTGGTGTGTGTGTGTTGTGTTGTAATAGTCATGAATAATATGATTCCATATGTCTACATGAGTGCCTTGAACTGGTCTGTTACATGTGAATTCATTGTGTAATTGGGTGAGTGTTTGTGTACTGTAGCCTGTAGCCTGTAGCCTGTAGCCAAGTGTGTGGTTGCTTGCATCAGTGTCTGCATGTGCTGTGGGTCTTATGTCTAAGCTGGTGTTTGAATAGTGAAGCAAAAGGTAAACTATTAAAAGCAATAACCCCTGTGCTTCCTCTCTCCCCATTTCTGCTCATTAACTCAGAACACCCATGGAACAGCAATACCTAAATTGGACTCTAAACTATCCTATGATACAGATTTGCAATCTTACTTCTGTAACATATCTAGATGATATGCAGCGTTCTTCAAAACAGGTTCTGTGTACCTACAGGATGTGCATGTTTTTGTTCCAGCCCAGCAGTACCTACAGTACTGTACAGTCAAAGGACCAAAACTCCCTCTAGTGGCCTCATGGGTGGTATGTTATTAATATTTTACAGAATTTCAGAATTAATAAACATTTTTAAAAAATATGCCAGAAATGCAGTGTTTCTATATCAAATGGTTTTGTTATATTTCAGTCTTCTACGATGTATATAAAGTCTCATATTGGGATGCAAACTCAAAATGTAATATATTTCTACTTTATATCTGACATGGTGCAGGTGTCTTCTTTTGTTAAGTCCATAACCATGTGTGTGAGGTGTATACTTTGGTTTCAAAGTAGATTTGTTTAAGACTGCCAAGAAACACTCTGTGACCCTGTTTTAGCCCACTGCAGTAAAAGGTTAAGACAATCAAGGGATTGATGATGATTAGTTGATTGGTTGAATCAGGTGTCTTAGTGCCAGGCTGAAACAAAAGCCTGTACAACTTAAATCTAAATCAAATAAAATTGAATCAAAAATCGAATAAAACTTTATTCGTCACATGCTTCGTAAACAACAGGTGTAGACTAACAGTGAAATGTTTACTTACGGGTCATTTTCCAACAATACAGAGTTTAAAGCTATGCTAGGGCCCACTTGTTTAATTAAACTCACAACAACTAACCAACTATCAACAAAGTGATGTGGCCATCTTTACCACAATCCCCTTTTGGACTTTCCCCAGTCAACACGGTGGCCTACGGTGAACAATGACCTCCTACTGAAGTAATAACACAGCCGTTTAGTCCTTTTAGCAGTCCACCTTCTCATCTGAGAAGATCGCTACATCATATCAACATAGTCCCTGAGCTGTCTACCACTTCTCCAGGTGTTGTGCAACTCCAAACAAAACGACCTGGAATGTACCCACTATCCTCACCCCCTTCCACCACACCACACTCAACACTGGGGACTAGGGGAACAATGAGACCAGAGTGAGGTGGTGACACAGCCATTACCAACGCACAGGCAAAGGGGTTACCAGCGTTGGGCTCAATTCCATTTCAATCCCTGGGAGTCGAGTAAGGCGAGGAAGGTCTCCATTCAAGAGATCAGTTCAATTACTGAATGCACTGGGATTGTGATGGAACTGCCTCACAGCATGGTGCTTAGGTATGGACATGCTAAATAGCCTGTGGTTATACATCAAAGCAGTTATTATAATATATCAACCCTCTGAAAGTATCCAAGTCAAGCGTAGTGATCGACAGCGTCGGTTGGAACGTTGCCCTACCAGCAGTACACTTGTGGGTTCAATTCCCGTAAGAACCGCGTGGCATCTCAAATGCTTTGTACAGACTAGTTGACAACATGATAGATGAGAAAAAGTCCAAGTGCGGTCAATGTTCCTGTAATTGAAGCCTGATGTGCTAAAATACTAGCCCACACTAACTCTTCCCATTCCCCAGCAGTTTCTATTCACGTCGTTGGTTAGCCTCCAAGAGCTGACTTATTCTTCAAGCCTGGATCGTGACTCTCTGGACCGACAGGGTGTGCACTGTGCAGGCTTTTGTTCCAGACCAGCATTACTAACACACCTGATTCAACTAATCAAGGGATTGATGACTAGTTGATTAAATCAGGGGTGTTAATACTTGGCTAGGACAAAAGCCTGCACTGCCTGTTTTCCCCCTGTAAGAGTATTGAAGAACACTGGTATGTTGCAGAGACTGTGGGAATACTTGGATGGAAACGRCAGAAACAATGGATCATCTAAGGTAAAGTAAAGCTCTGACCAAAGGTTGAGAGGCCGATACCTAAGTTTAGTCAACTAAAGTGATACTGGCAAGAGCAGTATGCAAGTTTTTTTTCCAACATATGATCTAATTACTCCTATGCACCTGCAAGAAGCAAACTCATGTGATTTTCCTATTTTAAAGGGGCAATCTGCAGTTGCTGCATCCATTTTTAGACTTARAAATGAACAATGTGTACTCATTGATTCTTGAAGAATATAACTTATTAATGCCTCATGAGCTTATTTCAACTGTCGTACCCCGTTTACTAGTATTCTCCTGACTAAGACCATGCTGCTGAAACATGGTTATTATATCATGGTAGCTGGTTAATGATCACTTACTGGGAGCAGTAAACAGTGAGTTGGCTTTTCATAGACTAGAATAGAATAGAATACAATCACTCATAATACTAGACTAGARTAGAACAGAATGGACTAAACTACACTACAATAGACTATAATAGAATGTGATGCCAGTCCAGGGATGGAATATTGCCTTAACTTCACAAGTAAAATAAAACGTGAAATAAAGTCTATTAGATCAACTTTGCATTTAGAATTTTTCATTTGGGGTTATCTGTTCAAATTTTGCATTTTAGTTTTGGATTTGATCTTACTTATGGGGTCAAACCCTGCCTTACTGTCTGTCTGTGTCACGACTTCCGCCGAAGTTGGTCCCTCTCCTTGTTCGGGCGGCGTTTGGCGATCGAAGTCACCGACTTTCTAGCCATCGCTGATCCTCTTTTCATGTTCCTTTGGTTTTGTCTTGTCTTCCATCACACCTGGTTCCAATCCCATCAATTACATGTTGTGTATTTAACCCTCTGTTCCCCCTCATGTCATGTCGGTGATTGTTTATTGTAAGTGCTTGTGCACGTCTGTCCTGGTGTGCATTGGGTTATGTACCCATTTATTTTATTGTTCTGTTTTCCGGTGGGTTTTGTTAATAAACTGTGCCGTTGGAAACACAGTCATTTCTCTGCTGCGTCTGACTTCTCTGCCTCCAGTTCGCACCACTTACAGTCTGTCTGTTTCTATCTCCCTCTGCTCCTCCGCCCCGTTCCATGCCTCTGTCTATCGAATGTCTCCTCTATTTTGTTAAACGGCTGCAGTATCTGTGAACTCAGACCCCGCGCATGTGCACCACTGACTCTGTCCATT
>NW_019942791.1:75881-87347 GCF_002910315.2 Salvelinus sp. IW2-2015 | reverse complement strand
CTTGTCATTTTGTCTTACCCTCTTCTCCTAAATTGAAACGCTGTATAAATTGGAACCCAGAACAAGAGTTGAAAATAGCCAATGTCGGGTGGTTATGTGTGACCAAGGACACACTATAATGTGTGAGCTAGTTGTGGCAACAACCCGGTTGTGGTTGATAATTACCATCATCACAGTGATCTTCAATTGTATAAACTTGCCTAGACATATCGCGCCACGGTTCGAACTGGCAAGGTGGCACAGCAAATTCATGCGCCCTCCACTTAAGCAAGTTCCTTGACCAGTATAATTCCAAACATTCTTTCCAACTTGGTTGGAAAAAAGTCTTACAGAGTATGTGAATAGAAGCTCGCCTACATTTCTCCTCATACTTATACTTGTACGATCCCTTCTTAATTTCAAGCTTTAAGAGAATGCTTGAACCATAGTTGTTGCACATAAGAGGGAATGGGGGCGTATACCATTAGAAAACTATTTAGACTCCATGAGGACTGGGAGACATAAATTGGGCAAAGGTAGTAACATTGTCATAGTTGATTCATCGGCTGTTAGTTGTGTTTTAGCACCTTAAACTAGCCCTGTGGTATTTGTGTCAGCTTTCGTTCCATGAAAGGGATGCAGTGGCTGTAGACGCTAAAAGGCAATGTTATTAATTATATATTAAAAGTAATTCGCCAGGCTTTGAAACAACAGAGTTTGCGTGTCACAGACCTCCCTTCAAATAATAGCCTATTTTTACTCGAGTTTGCTCTGTTTGGTTACCACACCTTTTTCTAATCTGTTTGTTCTGTCCTCATAGTAAGTGTTTTCTACACAATTAATGCTCAATTAAAACCCAGGCTTGAAACCCCATAAGGATGAAGAGATACAGGCCCCTGTAGAAACCTTAATGGGGAAACCTTATGGAAACCCTTATTATAAGCGTGAAATCCACGCTGGAAGACCCCCACACCAAAAGCGTTAAAACACTGCATGGCTTTGAAACAAATACACAAGGAAGAAAACTAATCTCGTTAAAAATAATCTCCATTGATGTGGAATGGAACTGGCTTGGTGGTCAGGAAAGTGTTGCTGGCACCGTCAAGGTATAATCGAATCACCTCAGGTCGGAGCCAATCATGGAGAGAAAAGAAAAAGTGGCAGTAACGCTGCAGACATCTACAACCTGTGTTGCAGTGGCCATCTCCCAAGCTTGGTGACCGAAAGGACATTTGTAGATGAACATTCTCTGTTCCATTCTCAGGAAGGATATTGTTATGTATACGTGTATCCCCTAGCCCAGCATCTCCCCCCCTCCCTTGTTCAAGTCAGCACAATGCTATGTTCACTTACAATGCCAAAGGCCCAGAAAAGTGACCCAATCCCTTAGAGAGGGATAATCCATGAATGGGATGGAAACCTTGAGGGTTTTTTACTTTCCAACCAGAACACATCTCTAAATACAAGGCACATCATGCAACCCAAAACTAACACTGTGACAAGCCAAAGGGAAGAATTCGTGATTTTTCTATTAATATGTGATCTTTATCAGAGATTGGTGGCCTAAGGGCCAAAGCAGAAAATGCTGACGAGGGTGATTCTTATTTTTCATTCCGTCCCTTTTGTTGTGGAAGTAAGCAGTAGAATATTAGAACTCTGGCGTATCCATGAGAAGGAATTAATGGGAAATAGGCACACCAGGCTGCTATTCAACCTGACAAGGGCGCTCTGCTTCTAACAATATGAGGTAATTGTCCCTAAAAGTGGACACTTCAACTTCACTTGTCCACTAGTAAATAAAAAAATCTAATGCCGGGCCTGGTAAGTGTGTGATGGTGAAACTGCAGAGTACGAGAAGCAAAAACGAACTGTTGAGTATTACCAGGCATAATCAGTCCTGCAAGAAAGGTGAGGTCAGAAAAAACTGCTCTGACCTTGCGATGAGCCAGTATGCCACATGATGAACGGAATTAAGCGCCGCAAGGGCTGGAGGCTTTTTAATGGAGGGAAAGGGGGATTTTTAACCACAAATGTCCTTTGTTAAAAGAACCTTCTACATACAGTATTAACGAAAATATAACCCACTGCTCTTAACCATACAAACACAGCACTTCCTTTTGCCTTTGCTAAGCACTGAAGTACTGTAGCTAGCGCCACACTCTTCCCTTGACACTGACATGACGTCATGCTAATTACCAATTGCTTCATTCCTGCAGATGGCCATTCCTCAAGCAGGCCTTCCCACCTTACCACTCTGGCTCATATTTGTGGAGAGGCAAGATGTCTTTAGGTATCGCCTAGCTAACAAACCCATTTTAAGTAAATCAAATCAATCAAAGCTTTAATTTATACAGCACGCTTCAAGACAGGAATGCAACGACCAAATGTGCTTCCCAGGAAAGCAAACAAATACAAATAAATTAAAATAATAACTGCTCGCCGTCTGGTGCTTATGTCAGTACCCGTGGCTGCAGCATCTGTATGTTTTGCAGTGACCAATGTTTTTTCCTTCGGGTCAGACAGACAGGAGAAGCATTTGATGAGTCCTCATGTAATCAGCCTGAGAGAGAATTTTAAGTCACATTCCTAACTTTTGGTCACAGCTTCCTAAACTTTTGATTCGGAATTGAGTTCAGAATCTAAAAATTACATTAAGGTTTTTTACTGGTGTTTAATCTTTACTGCCGCATGGACTTTAAATCTTCAGCCATATTCTCCACTGTGGCTAACGGCCTCAGTGAGGACCACTTTAAAGCCTGTAGACCTCCACAAATCACGGACAAGGCAAGGAGGGCATTAATCGGAGAGGCAACAACGCCAACACGCCACTACCACACCCCCCAGCAAACCTCGGAGGCGTCACGCCCACAATCGCTCTGAGTCCCACGCCACCACACACCGAGCCGCTTAGCCCAGAACCAACAAAAACACACCAACCAGAGCCGCTTTGCCCACACGCTTGTGTAGTCACACGCACAACTCCGATACCGACGCAACTCCGCCATATACTAACCCCCACAACTCACACATTCAACACACACACACCTTACCAACACACCTACTTACGATACCGCACATTTTATACACACAACATCCAGAGTGACACCACCCACGACGACACACAATCCCAAGTGCCCCACGAAAAAAAAAAAAAACAAAACAACAACAAACCAATAAATGTTGTTTTGTTCGATGAAGTCCTAATTAGTGTCAAAATACTCCTGTTTTTTTTAAGCGCGTTTAGGCCAGTAATCAAAATTAATAGATCTGCGCAATAGATCACTAGTGCAGACGAGATGTCAAAGGTTCTGTTTAGTCCGTAAGAAACATCTGGGCGACTTCTACCAGTAAATGATGCTAAGGATCTGGTCCATCATTAAAATCCTAACTGCTGGGAAATGGTACACATCTCACACAATGTGGTTGGAAATGAACATCATTGTATTAACATTGTATTGTAATTTAAATACACATTTTCAATCAGTTTAATGTAGTAAATACATTCTTCAAGTTTTTCAGTTTTATGCAAGTTTTTTTTGCAACTAGGCAGTTTGCAAGTTTATTACAATTATATTAGAACATTTATTTTTGAAGTTGAAAAACAGTGGAAGTAAATTAATTACATTGAAGAAGAATTAATATCCAAATTTAAACTCTGTTTGCTAACAACTCTAAGAGAGAGTTGCTTAGCACAGGGTGGCTGGATGGGTGAATAGATTAAAAGAGTGGATGAATGACTAGATCGATGAATGGAGGATGAATGAATGAACGAATGCTTGAGTCGGTGGGGTAGAAGTAGAGCAGCGGTTTTGTAAGAAAGCCAGGGGATTCTAAACTTGAACTTGAGGAAACAATGAGTGTAGCTTGACAGATGAGCCATGCCTATTTCTATGGGACGTGTTGGGTGGTTTGACTATGTAGGTGATGAGATATTGGGCATCGCCATAGTTTTATTTTGAATGAACACTTCCACTTCACATTTTGCCCAGTTAGGTGTTCACCAGACATGGTTCTCAAACGGGTGCCGATATTACGAACATATTACTGCAACCACATTCCCGTACGGGATTGYATGCTCAGGCAGCGGTGTGCGGGGCGGTATGCCCGGAATTTTACCTCGCGTGGCGCACTACCCCAATAGCACGAGCTCCTGTGGCTGACAGATGACTGCTCGGCACTTTCTATTTTTATCCCCGTGGCGCTGTTTCTCCTCTAAGAACGTTTTTTTTATATTGCAGGAAGGGATCAAATAAAACTAAGAAACCCACCCTCTCTGTCTCTCTCTCTCTAACCATATCTCTCTCTCCTATAACCTGGTAGGCCTACTAGTCTTAAAATAGTGTGGCATGTCGTGAGTAACACGTCCTTCGGAGGCTAGCATTGTATGAAAAGGAGAGAGAGGAAGGGAAAAACTGAAGATTATGGATTGATACAAATAGTCGCTCGCACCAACCRCAGCCCGAGTTGAATTAATGTGTTGCTATTTTTGGATCTCCTGTGTTTCCAGGGGAAACCTAATGACGCAATGACGTCAATGCAGGTCACCAGTAGACTGGAGGAATTGAGTGCTTCCATTAGATTTTGCAGTATTTTCCAGAAACYCGGAAAGGACCAAATGGATTAGTTGAAAATGCATAGAAATATAAACAATAGAGTGAATTGGGAGTGTCAACGARGGACATCTCAAGAAAAGCTAAATATTGCATGTCACTGMGATGTGTTCSTCCAAATTCCCGGGGATTATGCAWAAACAGGAGAGAGCTGGGAAATGATGCACACTTCGGATCAGTGGKTATTGGGTGAGCCTATTTCATTTTTTCACAGATTAGTGCATTCAGAAACAGAAATYCGCGTTTCGTGTCGTGCGGTTCTGTTTTTGTGCGATAGGACCATTAAGATATATATTTTTTCCGAGTTTAATGTGAAGCGTGAGTGGATTGTTTTTGCTTCTCCCGCGATAATGAACTGAACAGATAAAGGTAAAATAAAAATATCCGATCTCAAACTCCTCTTAATTTGAGTTGAAGTGACCACCGCMTATAAACGTGCATAAGTGGTTATAACGCCAGGACGTGCTCCGTCTAGATTTCGATGCATTTGCAAAGCCTCAATGCCTACTTTGTTTTTAGCATACTATTGATGTTGAAAAAAAAACATATGGTTGTGTTCATCCTTTTGTAGATCAATCATAATCTTGTTCATGAAAATGTAAATGTACATTCTCGTCCCATAGGCTACACAAAAAACGATCAATAATCGATAGTATTTGCCATTTTATATCGTTTTTTGTCTATTTCTGAACTATTAAACTATTCATGACTATGTAAATCCTTTTAATCTGTTTAATCGAGTGTCTGGTATGTGGTGCTGAGATATACTTTACGGCTGGGGTGGGGGGGCAGTCGTGCGCGTCGGAGTAGAGAAGATTGAGATGTTCTATCTGGGCTCAAACACTAGCTTCTCTCTCTCTCTCTCTCTCTCTCCTCTCTCTCTCTCTCTCTCTCTCTCTCTCTCTCTCTCTCTCTCTCACACACACCACACACACACACACACACACACACACACACACACACACACACACACACACAACACACACACACCACCACACACACACACACCAAGCACACAGGTCACCCCACCAGTTATACATACTCTTACCTAAACCCAATCATATAACATTACCGATCCGAGGAGCACAAAAGCGTAAGCAACAAGTGATATAGCCTATAATACACATCTACAGATTTCATTGCCATTTATACAATGTTAATACAACACACACACACAGACACACACACATACTTGTTGATTGCACTAAAGCCAACGTAATATGAAATACAAAATACATTATTAGGGGCCTATTATTGTTTAATTATTATTATTGTTGTTGTTGTTATTATTATTATTGTTGCACTCCATGTTTCTCCTCATTCACAAACTGTGCTTCAGCAGGGCGAGGGCGTTCACCGCGGCTGGTTTAGGGCTCGACTGTTTCAGCACCATGGACAACTCCCACAGCGCCGTCAGCGCCTCGGAGGTAAGGCCATTACGTTTCAGCACCATGGACAGCGTTCTCCTTYGTTGGCTAGTAATAAGCAATAATATGTGCTCATCGTTCAACAGCAAAAAAATTATTAACACAAGTACAACCAACTAAGTTACTTCGGGGGCTTGTGGTACTGATTTAGAGAGCTTGGGTATAACGTCATGAAGCCCCTATCATATAATTAAGTAAAGGGATTGTTTAGAGATATCAAATGTCGTTTATTTAACTCGAAAATGAATGAAAAATTGCTCTTCACCAGTGGCACAACAGAAAAAGTCATTGGAACGTAGTAAAATGGGACGCAACCAGGACATATTTAGAAGCGAAGCGTTAGGGGATGTGACACTTTTTCCACATATGACGCATGAGGTGAGGTAAGCGTGGCAGATGCCTATGTGTACAGATGGCCTGCTCTTGCGTTCCCCGACTGCCTTTTTCTTGACGTCACACACACAAGSACACATTCTCCAGATGTGCCCTAATGTGCATCCCTGAAACAACTTTGAGGCCCGCCTTTTAAAATGTTTTGATAAATATATTTATTGCACATGAACTGAATAATTTAATCTAATTATATCTAAATGTCAATGCCTGATTATCAAATACGTTTTTTTTGTTGTTGAGCAAAGTGGAAAGAGTCACGGATCTTAGCCACATGGACATAATCTGAAAACTCAAGAGAAAACACTTTTGTCACAACTTGTAGATAAACCAAGTTGAAAGATGTGTCTGTATGGACTGCTGTGAGGCAGATTGCTGGTTCTCCTGTTTGTTTAGTAGTGATCTGTTGGCCTAACACATTATTGTGGCACAATACAGTGTAGCTGTAGAAATACATTTAGAGGGAGAAATGGGTCATGCCTTTGGGGTGAACAAACAAACACACACATGCCCGTGTGCCACACATTTACACACACACACACACACACACACACACACACACACACACACACACGCACACGCACACGCACACGCACACGCACACGCACACACACAGGCACACTGAAATTGCAAGGGGTCAATCAAATCATTGGCAGAGATGACATTACATCAAACAGTTATATAGCCCCCAAAATGTACTTACATTTGTCCCATTTTTTAAATGTGTTTTGTGAGGTTTATTTCAAGGGGAAATGCAGGAAAGACATTATTGTAACATTTCTAGACGGCCAGGGCAACAATCCCTTTAATGTTGAAATAAAACCTAATGAGAACATATTCGTTTGAGGTCATGTTTGATTAAGGATGTTGGAATACTGTTAAACATTAACAACCAATTTAGAACCATACAGAAACATTTCAAACTTCTAAATACAAATTAAAATGACGGGTAAAAAGGAACACCTGAAAGCCAATTCATTTCCAGCACTGTTCCACTACCTTACGATTTGTCATCAACCAATGGTTAGGTGTGCATTGTGCAGCCCACCAGTGTGGATCTCAAAATGTCACCTTTAATATGTCCTGCTTCAGATTACAGCCAGATGATTGTGTCATTTTGGGGTGTGGAATTRTACCAGATTTGCATCACTTTATTTGGTAGTCTAAAAAGTCACCCTGGATCATGTTTCTTCTGTTTCTCATTTCTGCTTACAGGTAGGGACAGGCCTGAGATCAGTGAACAGTGGCTGTATGGGCTGTACGTTTTGTCCTTTGCGGGTCTTTTTGCGGTCTGGGCTTGCTGTTCATAAGGCAGTAGCCAGGAAGCCCTTACCCCAAAAAGTATCTGCAGAGGACCCCCCCCAGAGAGAGATCTGTTTCTTATGTCCAACTTGGTATGACAAGGGAAGTCCTCAATTGCATACTCTTTCGCGTCCTCTCCCCTCCCTCCTTCTCAAAACCATTGGATGAGAAAGCCAGAGGTCCGCCCCTCTGAACTTCTCCTCCAATAGTTTTGAGAAAGAGGCTAGGGAGAGGACACAGGAGTATGCAATTAGATTCTCCCAAGGAGTGTTATGATGGCACACAGAGACTGGTACACAGGCTAGTTTCAGCTGTAACACGTTAACAACTCCAATATACAGCATAAACAACCAGAGAGTAATCTATTGTAGAGGTTGAGTTCAAGTCCATCTTTATTGCAGCTGCGCTGCCCAGATTAACAGATAACACCCGGAGAAGTGTTTAATATCTCAAGAAATATGTTACTTTAAATATGAAATGTTATTGTATGTGAAGCCCAGCTGCATAAAGACGACCTGGAGGGCAATGCATATCTGCAGTGATTGAATTCCGTCCCTACTCTCCTCGCAGCCTGATTGGACAGTAAGTAATGTGATACCTCTTTACTTCCTGCTCTTACAGGAAGTCATTAATTGGATCTTACTTATTACATTCTAACACGAGAGGTTTGAATGTGGAGCATTGTAAAGTAGAGTCTTTATTATCCATGGGGGGCAATTCATTAAGCAAACATTTTATTTTTTATTTTTTTTATTTCACCTTTATTAACCAGGTTGAGCTAGTTGAGAAACAAGTTCTCATTTTGCAACTTGCGGACCTGGCCAAGTAAAGCATAGCATGTTGTGAACAGACAACACACAGAGTTCACATGGAGCTAACATAAACAAGTTCAATAAAACTAGTAGGGGGAAAAAAAAAAAAAAGAGAATCCTATATACAATGTGTGAAAAGGATGGCGAGTAGGCATAAATAGGCATAGGAGCATAATATATTAATTTAGCAGATTAACACTGGTGATAAATCATCAGATGATCATGGCAAAATAGAGGATACTGGTGTGCAAAGAGCAAAAAGTAACATATGAAAACAGTCAGGGAGAGGTAGTAATGGGTGGGCTATATACCGATGGCTATGTACAGAGCTGCAGCGATCGGTTAGCTTGCCAGATAGCAGATTTTAAAGTTGTGAGGGAGATAAAGTCTCTCAACTTCAAGAGATATTCGTTCCAGTCGCAGGGCAGCAGAAGAACTGGAAGGAAGGCCGGCCATGAGTTTGGCTTTAGGGATGATCCAGTGAGAATCACCATGCTGGACGCGAGTACTACGGGTGGGTGTTGCCATCCGTGACCAGTGACTGAGATAAGGCGGCGATTTACCTAGCATAGCCCTTGTAGACTGGAGCAGTTTTGGGTTGACGACGCAACATGCAGCGAGGGCAGCTGACTAGAGATACAGGTGCGTGGTGGGTGGTATAAGGTGCTTTAGTAACAAACGGATGGCACTGTGCTAAACTGCATCCAGTTTTGCTGAGTAGAGTATTGGAAGCTTATTTTGTAGATGACAATCGCCCGAATCGAGGATCGGTAGGATAGTCAGTTTTACTAGGGTAAGTTTGAGCGGCGTGACGTGAAGGAGGCTTTGTTTGCGAAAATAGAAAGCCGCACTCTCGATTTGATTTTGGATTGGAGATGTTGATATGAGTCCTGGAAGGAGAGTTTGCAGTCATAGCCAGACACCTAGGTACTTATAGATGTCCACATATTTCTAGGTCGGAAACCATCCAGGGTGGTGATGCTAGTCGGCGCGTGCGGGTGCAGGCAGCGACCGGTTGAAAAGCCATGCATTTGGTTTTACTAGCGGTTTAAGGATTGGTAGGCCACGGAAAGGAGTGTTGTATGGCATTTGAAAGCTCGTTTGGAGGTTAGATAGCACAGAGTGTCAAGGAAGGCCCGAAGTATACAGAATGGTGTTCGTCTGCGTGAGGTGGATCAAAGAATCGCCCGCAGCAAGAGCAACATCATTGAATATATTAACAGAGAAAAGAGCGGACCCGAGATTGAAAACCCTTGTGGTACCTCCATAGAGTGCAGAGGAACGCGGACAACATGCCTCTCCGATTTTGACAAACACTGAACTCTGTGGCGAAGTACGTTGGTGAACCAGGCAAGGCAGTCATTAGAAACCCGAGGGCTCTGAGTCTGCCGATAAGAAATATGGTGATTGACAGAGTGAAAGGCCCTCTTGGCAGGTGTGAATACGGCTTGCACAAGTACTGTCTTTATCGATGGCGGTTATGATATCGTTCTAGTATTGAGCGTGGCGAGGTGCACCCGGAACCGCTCGGAAACCGGATTGGCACAGCGGAGAAGGTACGGTGGGATTCGAGATGGTCAGTGATCTGTTTGTTGACTTGGCTTTCGAAGACTCTAGATAGGCGGGCCAGATGGATATAGGTCTGTAACAGTTTTGGGTCCAGGGTGTCCCCCTTTGAAGAGGGGGATGACGCGGCAGCTTTCAATCTGGGGGATCTCAGATGATACGAAGGAGGAAGGTTGAACAGGGACCATAGGGGGTGCGACAATGGGGCGGACAGTTTCAGAAATAGAGGGTCCAGATTGTCAAGCCCAGCTGATTGTATGGGTCCAGGTTTTGCAGCTCTTTCAGAAAAGCTACAGGATGCAAATTTCTGCTTGAAAAGCTGGCCTTTGCTTTCCTGACTGACTGGGTGTATTGGTTCCCTGACTTCCCTGAACAGTTGCATATCGCGGGGACTATTTCGATGCTATTGCAGTTCGCCACAGGATGTTTTTGTGCTGGTCGAGGGCAGTCAGGTCTGGAGTGAACCAAGGGCTATATCTGTTCTTAGTTCCTGCATTTTTTGTCTAAATGGTGAGGAAGTTACTTTTAAAGAATGCCAGGCATCCTCACTGACGGGATGAGGTAATATCCTTCCAGGATACCCGGCCAGGTCGATTAGAAAGGCTCTGCAGAAGTGTTTTAGGGAGCGTTTGACAGTGATGAGGGTGGTCGTTTGACCGCGGACCCGTAGCGGATACAGGCAATGAGGCTGTGATCGCTGAGATCCTGATTGAAGACAGCAGAGGGTATTTGGAGGGCAAGTTGGTCAGGATATGTCTATTAGGGTGCCATTTTACGGATTTTAGGGTTGTACCTGGTGGGTTCCTTGATGATTTGTGTGAGATTTGAGGGCATCTAGCTTAGATTGTAGGACTGCCCGGGGTGTTTAAGCATATCCCAGTTTAGGTCACCTAACAGAACAAACTCTGAAGCTAGATGGGGGCGATCAATTCACAGATGGTGTCCAGGGCACAGCTGGGAGCTGAGGGGGTCGGTAGCAGCAACAGTGAGAGACTTATTTCTGGAGAGATTAATTAAAAAAATTAGAAGTTCGAACTGTTTGGGCATAGACCTGGAAAGTATGACAGAACTTTGCAGGCTATCTCTGCAGTAGATTGCAACTCCTCCCCCTTTGGCAGTTCTATCTTGATGGAAAGTGTTATAGTTGGGTATCGAAATCTCAGAATTTTTTGGTGGCCTTCCTCCCAGGATTCAGACACGGCAAGGACATCAGGGTTGGCAGAGTGTGCTAAAGCAGTGAGTAAAACAATCTTAGGGAGGAGGCTTCTGATGTTGACATGCATGAAACCAAGGCTTTTTTGATCACAGAAGTCAACAAATGAGGGTGCCTGGGGACATGCAGGGCCTGGGTTTACCTCCATCACCCGAGGAAAGAGGAGT
>NW_019942791.1:62785-75856 GCF_002910315.2 Salvelinus sp. IW2-2015 | reverse complement strand
GACCCCCGCATCTCATCAGGATACTACTACCTGCCCCATCATTGGACAGTGAGTAACTTCCTCTTGCCCCCTCATTGGACAATGAGTCACTTCCTCTTGTCCCCTGATGGTCAGCAAATACAGTGGGGCAAAAAAGTATTTAGTCAGCCACCAATTGTGCAAGTTCTCCCACTTAAAAAGATGAGAGAGGCCTGTAATTCCATCATAGGTACACTTCAACTATGACAGACAAAATGAGAGAGAAAAATCCAGAAAATCACATTGTAGGATTTTTAATGAATTTATTTGCAAATTATGGTGGAAAATAAGTATTTGGTCAATAACAAAAGTTTATCTCAATACTTTGTTATATACATTTTGTTGGTATTGACAGAGGTCAAACGTTTTCTGTAAGTCTTCACAAGGTTTTCACACACTGTTGCTGGTATTTTGGCCCATTCCTCCATGCAGATCTCCTCTAGAGCAGTGATGTTTTGGGGCTTGTCTGGGCAACACGGACTTTCAACTCCCTCCAAAGATGTTCTATGGGGTTGAGATCTAGAGACTGGCTAGGCCACTCCAGGACCTTGAAATGCTTCTTACGAAGCCACTCCTTCGTTGCCCGGGCGGTGTGTTTGGGATCATTGTCATGCTGAAAGACCCAGCCATGTTTCATCTTCAATGCCCTGCTGATGGAAGGAGGTTTTCACTCAAAATCTCACGATACATGTCCCATTCATTCTTTCCTTTACACGGATCAGTCGTCCTGGTCCCTTTGCAGAAAAACAGCCCCAAAGCATGATGTTTCCACCCCCATGCTTCACAGTAGGTTATGGTGTTCTTTGGATGCAACTCAGCATTCTTTGTCCTCCAACACGACGAGTTGAGTTTTTACCAAAAAGTTCTATTTTGGTTTCATCTGACCATATGACATTCTCCCAATCTCTTCTGGATCATCCAAATGCTCTCTAGCAACTTCAGACGGGCCTGGACATGTACTGGCTTAAGCAGGGGGACACGTCTAGCACTGCAGGATTTGAGTCCCTGGCGGCGTAGTGTGTTACTGATGGTAGGCTTGTTACTTTGGTCCCAGCTCTCTGCAGGTCATTCACTAGGTCCCCCCGTGTGGTTCTGGGATTTTTTCTCACCGTTCTTGTGATAATTTTGACCCCACGGGGTGAGATCTTGCGTGGAGCCCCAGATCGAGGGAGATTATCAGTGGTCTTGTATGTCTTCCATTTCCTAATAATTGCTCCCACAGTTGATTTCTTCAAACCAAGCTGCTTACCTATTGCAGATTCAGTCTTCCCAGCCTGGTGCACTTCTACAATTTTGTTTCTTGTGTCCTTTGACAGCTCTTTGGTCTTGGCCATAGTGGAGTTTGGAGTGTGACTGTTTGAGGTTGTGGACAGGTGTCTTTATACTGATAACAAGTTCAAAAAGGTGCCATTAATACAGGTAACGAGTGGAGGAGAGAGGAGCCTCTTAAAGAAGAAGTTACAGGTCTGTGAGAGCCAGAAATCTTGCTTGTTTGTAGGTGACCAAATACTTATTTTCCACCATAATTTGCAAATAAATTCATTAAAAATCCTACCAATGTGATTTTCTGGATTTTTTTCTCTCATTTTCTCTGTCATAGTTGAAGTGTACCTATGATGAAAATTACAGGGCCTCTCTCATCTTTTAAGTGGGAAACTTGCACAATTGGTGGCTGACTAAATACTTTTTTGCCCAACTGTACATCTAGAAATCAGTCATCACTCATAGTGCTTCAAAAAGTAATCTACTGTGGTGAGGATGACGTTATGTCAACGTTTAATAATACATATCTAATGGAAGGGTGTGGTATTGTGTTAACGTTTAATAATACATATCTAATGGAAGGGTGTGGTATTGTGTTAATGTTAATAATACATATCTAATGGAAGGGTGTGGTATTGTGTTAATGTTTAATAATACATATCTAATGGAAGGGTGTGGTATTGTGTTAATGTTTAATAATACATATCTAATGGAAGGTGTGGTATTGTGTAATGTTTAATAATACATATCTAATGGAGGGTGTGGTATTGTGTTAATGTTTAATAATACATATCTAATGGAAGGGTGTGGTATTGTGTTAATGTTAATAATACATATCTAATGGAAGGGTGTGGTATTGTGTTAATGTTTAATAATACATATCTAATGGAAGGGTGTGGTATTGTGTTAATGTTTAATAATACATATCTAATGGAAGGGTGTGGTATTGTGTTAATGTTTAATAATACATATCTAATGGAAGGTGTGGTATTGTGTTAATGTTTAATAATACATATCTAATGGAGGGTGGTGGGTATTTGTTTAATGTTTAATAATACATATCTAATGGAAGGGTGTGGTATTGTGTTAATGTTTAATAATACATATCTAATGGAAGTGTGTGGTATTGTGTTAATGTTAATATACATATCTAATGGAAGGTGTGGTTATTGTGTTAACGTTTAAATACATATCTAATGGTAAGGGTGTGGTATTGTGTTAATGTTTAATAATACATATCTAATGGAAGGGTGTGGTATTGTCTACGTATAATAATACATATCTAATGTAGGGTGTGGTATTGTGTTAATGTTTAATAATACATATCTAATGGAAGGGTGTGGTATTGTGTTAATGTTTAATAATACATATCTAATGGAAGGGTGTGGTATTGTGTTAACGTTTAATAATACATATCTAATGGAAGGGTGTGGTATTGTGTTAACGTTTAATAATACATATCTAATGAAGGGTGTGGTATTGTGTTAATGTTTAATAATACATATCTAATGGAAGGGTGTGGTATTGTGTTAACGTTTAATAATACATATCTAATGGAAGGGTGTGGTATTGTGTTAACGTTTAATAATACATATCTAATGGAAGGGTGTGTATTGTGTTTAACGTTTAATAATACATATCTAATGGAAGGGTGTGGTATTGTGTTAACGTTTAATAATACATATCTTAATGGAAGGGTGTGGTATTGTGTTAACGTTTAATAATACATATCTAATGGAAGGGTGTGGTATTGTGTTAACGTTTAATAATACATATCTAATGGAAGGGTGTGGTTTGTGTTAACGTTTAATAATACATATCTAATGGAAGGGTGTGGTATTGTTAACGTTAATAATACATATCTAATGGAAGGGTGTGGTATTGTGTTAATGTTTAATAATACATATCTAATGGAAGGGTGTGGTATTGTGTTAACGTTTAATAATACATATCTAAGGAAGGGTGTGGTATTGTGTTAACGTTTAATAATACATATCTAATGGAAGGGGTGGTATTGTGTTAAGTTAATAAACATATCTAATGGAAGGGTGTGGTATTGTGTTAACGTTTAATAATACATATCTAATGGAAGGGTGTGGTATTGTGTTAATGTTTAATAATACATATCTAATGGAAGGGTGTGGTATTGTGTTAACGTTTAATAATACATATCTAATGGAAGGGTGTGGTATTGTGTTACGTTTAATAATACATATCTAATGGAAGGGTGTGGTATTGTTGTTAAACGTTTAATAATACATATCTAATGGAAGGGTGTGGTATTGTTTAATGTTTAATAATACATATCTAATGGAAGGGTGTGGTATTGTGTTAACGTTTAATAATACATATCTAATGGAAGGGTGTGGTATTGTGTTAACGTTTATAATACATATCTAATGGAAGGTGTGGTATTGTGTTAATGTTTAATAATACATATCTAATGGAAGGGTGTGGTATTGTGTTAACGTTTAATATACATATCTAATGGAGGGTGTGGTATTGTGTTAACGTTTAATAAATACATAATCTAATGGAAGGGTGTGTATTGTCTCAACGTATAATAATACATATCTAATGGAAGGGTGTGGTATTGTGTTAATGTTTAATAATACATATCTAATGGTAGGGTGTGGTATTGTGTTAACGTTTAATAATACATATCTAATGGAAGGGTGTGGTATTGTGTTAACGTTTAATAATACATATCTAATGGAAGGTGTGGGATTGTGTTAACGTTTAATAAATACATATCTAATGGAAAGGTGTGGTATTGTCTCAACGTTTAATAATACATATCAATGGAAGGGTGTGGTATTGTGTTAACGTTTAATCATACATATCTAACTGACTGGTGTGGCATTGTGTCAACATTGTAATAAAAAGTAAGTGTAAAGGAAGATGATAGAAACAGCTTGGGAGGTGTATCAGCCTGATCCCACATCTGTTTGTTGCTGTCATGTCAACTCCTTGTTTGGTATGACAAGGGAAGCATCTCAATTGCATACTCTTCGCGTCCTCTCCCCTCACCTCCTTCTCAAAACCCATTGGATGAGAAAGCCAGAGGTCCCGCCCCTCTGAACTTCTCCTCCAATAGATTTTGAGAAAGAGGCTAGGAGAGAGGACACAAGGAGTATGCAATTGAGATTCTCCCAAGGAGTGTTATGATGGCACCACAGAGACTGTACACAGGCTAGTTTCAGCTGTAACACGGTTAACAACTCCAATACAGCATAAACAACCAGAGAGTAATCGTATTGTAGAGGTTGAGTTCAAGTCCATCTTTATTGCAGCTGCGCTGCCCAGATTAACAGATAACACCCGGAGAAGTGTTTAATATCTCAAGAAATATGTACTTTAATATAGAATGTTATTGTATGTGAAGCCCAGCTGCAATAAAGACGACCTGGAGGGGCAATGCATATCTGCAGTGATTTGAATTCCGTCCCTACTCTCCTCGCAGCCTGATTGGACAGTAAGTAATGTGATACTCTTTTACTTCGCCTCTTACAGGAAGTCATTAAGTGGATCTTACTTATTACATTCTACACAGAGAGGTTTGAATGTGGAGCATTGTAAAGTAGGAGTCTTTATTATCCATGGGGGGCAATTCATTAAGCAAAACATGATGGACACATTACATAAATATACACAAAAACAATATACACAGCTAACACTGAGGGGACAAAACATTAGGAACACTGCTCTTTCATGGCATAGACTGACCAGGTGAATCCAGGTGCAAGCTTATCCCTTATTGAGTATTGTTAAATCCACATTAATCAGTGTAGATGAAGGGGAGGAGACAGGTTAAAGAAGGATTTCAAGCCAGAGACAATTGAGACATGATTATTGTGCCATTAGATGGTGAATGGGCAAGAGAAAATATTAAGTGCCTTAGAAGGGGTATGTAGTAGGTGCCAGGCGCACGGTTTTTGTCAAGAACTGCAAGCTGCTGGGTTTTTCACACTCAACAGTTTCTTCATGTGTATCAAGAATGGTCACCACCCAAAGGAATCCAGCCAACTTGCACACTATGGGAATATTTGAGTCAACATGGGCCAGCATCCCCTAGAGGAGTAGTAGGATGAGGGTGCGGCTAAAGGCTATCAAAACTGGTCGCCTAGAGCGTTGGGGACAAGGAATAAAAGGAGCAGATTTATGGGCGTGGTAGAATATATTCAGGGCATAATGTGCAGACAGGGGTATGGTGGGGTGCGGGTACAGCGGAGGTAAGCCCAGGCACTGGGTGATGATAAGAGAGGTTGTATCTCTGGACATGCTGGTTATAATGGGTGAGGTCACCGCATGTGTGGGAGGTGGGACAAAGGAGGTATCAGAGGTATTAGGAGTGGAACTACGGGCTCCATTGTAAACTGAAACAATAATAACTAACCCGAACAACAGTATACAAGGCATATTGATATTCGAGAGAGACATATAGTAAGGCATAAAGTAATCGCAGGTCTTGATTGGGAGAGCTAGCTAAAACAACAGGTGAGACAACAGCAGCTAGTCAGCTAACACAACAACAGCAGGTAAAATGGCGATGACTAGGCAGAGAGGGTCGGATTAACTACACACAGAGCCTGAGTTCGCGGCTGGGGCCGACAGATAAACACAAATAAACAGAATGGAGTACCGTGATTAATGGACAGTCCAGCAGGCATCAGCTATGTAGCCAAGTGATCATAGTGTCCAGGGGGGAGCAMTGGATGGAGCAGGGAAGCCGTCACCACGATAGCACGCGGCGTTTAAAGTTAGTAGCCCGGCGGTGGTCTGCTCAGACGGAGGCCGGTTGAGGGCACAGCGGATGGAGTATTCGTCGGCAGACCAGACGTGGTGGTGCGGCGCGGCGCCGTGTCGACAGAGAATCCAAGCCAGATGGCGAAAGAGGTATTGTAGAATTTTGTTTGCTAACTGGTGCTAGCTTCGTGGCAGTGGCGTTAGGGGATAGCTTCGGTACTAGGTGCCACGGAGGGTGCAAGCTAGCTGTGAGCTAGCTAGCTGCAAGCTGTGAGCTAGCTAGCTGCTAGCTAGCTGCAAGCTAGCTGTGAGGATCAGAAGTAGTGGCTCAGGGATTACGGCAGGAATCCGGCGTTGTTGTGGAGAGACAGTCCGATGCTGGTAGATTGGCGAGTAATATCCAGGCTAAGAACAGGGCTGGTGTCTGTGCAGAAGGTAAAAGTGACTAAATAGCTTGTAGCTGATTAGCTGGTTAGCTACTGGAGGTTCTTGAATGTGTTCCAAAGTTAAAAATAATAGCGATTCCGTATCACATTGGGTGAGGCAGGTTACCGGAAGGTATAATCGAATTAAAAATCGAAAAGAGATAGATTTTTTTTTTTTTTATATATATACAAAAAATACGAAAAATACAAAAGTACACGGGAGGACGGACAAAACACGCCTACACTGCTACGCCATCTTGGATCGAAAAACATGATGGAAAAACATGATGGACACATTACATTAAATATACACAAAAACAATATACACAGCTATACACTGAGGGGACAAAACTTTAGGAACACCTGCTCTTTCCATGGCATAGACTGACCAGGTGAATCCAGGTGCAAGCTGTGATCCCTTATTGATTTGTTAAATCCACTTTAATCAGTGTAGATGAAGGGGAGGAGACAGGTTAAAGAAGGATTTTCAAGCCACGAGACAATTGAGACATGAATATGTGCCATTCAGATGGTGAATGGGCAAGAGAAAATATTTAAATGCCTTAGAACGGGGTATGGTAGTAGGTGCCAGGCGCACCGYTTTGTGTCAAGAACTGCAACGCCGCTGGGTTTTTCACGTTCAACAGTTTCTCGTGTGTATCAAGAATGGTCCACCACCCAAAGGATATCCAGCCAACTTGACAACTATGGGAAGTATTGGAGTCAACATGGGCCAGCATCCCTGTGGAATGCTTTCAACACCTTGTAGAGTCCATACCCATATGAATTAAGGCTGTTCAACTCATTATTAGGAAGGTGTTCTTAATGTTTTGTCCACCCAGTAAGTAGACCTCTAAACCAGGCATGTGTAATGTGTATGGGTGTATGGTAATATGGTCGACACATCTTCCATCCACCGTTCATTGGCTGTTGTAATTGAATGACAGGGATGTTCTCAAATCAGAGGSTTTGAGTGTGAATGTATCCATTCCAGCAAAGTGTAAACTTAGAGTAGGGATGTGAAGCAAGCGGGTGTAATCTTCTGTGCAATTCTAAATCAACCCCTACCCCCCTACCGCCTACACACCTAAATAGATCTGAAAGGATTGGACATGTTGGCGAAGGTTCCACCTAGCCAACCAGACGGCAAGGACGATGTTATCATGCTTATACGAGTGGAGGCTGGTGGGAGGAGCTATAGGAGGACTGTCTCATTGTAATGGCTGCAATGGAATAAACGGAACGGAGTCAAACATGTGGTTTCCATACGTTTATCGTGTTTCACTCCGTTCCATTGAGTGCATTCCAGCCATTACAATGAGCCCATCCTCCTATAGCTCATCCCACCAGCCTCCACTGGCGTATACGCTATAGCTATGAGTTCCTTTCAGATATTTAGTACATTTGGTATTTGGTATTTATTAGGATCCCCATTAGTCGCTGAAAAAGCATCAGCTACTCTTCCTGGGGTCCACATGAAACATGACATAATACATAGTACAGAACATTAATAGTCCAGGACTGAAATACATACATTTAAAACATCCCACCTAACCTACATATCAGTATATACACACATCAGATGATAAAAAAAAGAATATCTGGAATAGAATGTGTGCCGTCTGAGGGTTACGCTTGGTATTCATCCAAATCCATGGGCATACACAATCTGGTTCTTGTATGTCCATGCCTGCAGCTTTCCTTGTCTCATGCCTCCTGTGCACTCACTGGGACAGCCAGTTGAGTGCTGCTTCCCTCTCTCTAACTGTGTGTGCCTGGGGTGTGTGAGTGACGTTTGTGTGTGGTGTGTGTGTGTGTGTGTGTGTGTGTGTGTGTGTGTGTGTGTGTGTGTGTGTGTGTGTGTGTGTGTGTGTGTGTGTGTGTGTGTGTGTGTGTGTGTGTGTGTGTGTGTGTGTGTGTGTGTGTGTGTGTGTGTGTGTGGTGGGTGTGTGTGTGTGTGTGTGTGTGTGTGTGTGTGTGTGTCTCTGCCCATCTCTATCACTCTTTCTATCGTTCCACAACGGTCACAACATAACTAAAATGTAAAGTTGAAATGTAGATGGATGTCAGACAGTAACTGTTGGGGTTTTGGCTGATGAAAAAGCAAGGAAGCTGAGAAAGCTGACGCCTTTGATTCCTACTGTAGATGTAAGTTTCACTTGATCTTCATTCGTGATAGTAGGGAACATGTTTATTTGTAGCAAGGAACACATTCAATCAAACCTGCCCTGCGGAAAGTAGGACATGGCCCTTGTGCTGCCATATCCTGTATTTTTACTAACAATAAAGTTGTGTTGAATGTAGTCGATTTTTCATTCAAATGGAAATATGCTCTATTTCATTGCACCCCCAAAATGGTCTAAATAATCAAATAATGTATTGTGTTTAATACTGAAGTGATTACTTTTTCCAGTAAGCTATTAGATTGAATTTCCTGCGTGAATCTCCCTACAGATGACCATTCAGCAAGTATTACATTCCGTCTTTCTGGAGTCAGTGTATCAGAATGAACATAGTCCAGTTGATCTTCATAGACAACCCATCAAATCCCAGACAACTCCACTCGTCTTGCCCTGTGGCTGAGCAAAACTAACCGTACTACAAGTCTAATGACCTGAATGTGTTCTTCAGAGAGCTCTGCTGCATCCTTTAATTGAGCCAACGCATCTCTGCCCTTCATATGGGGTCCGGCAGTCCCTGTGAATTAGGGACGCCCCAACGCCGCCCACCATTTATGTGTCACACCGTAGCCCTGGGAAATGGAGCCGCGCCTTCTCCATGTCATCAGGTGGGGACGCGGGGTGGTGGATGCACTTTGCCCTCCTCGTCCACCGTCCATGTTGTAAGGGATCTTATGAAGTTGGTAAGTCAATGTGAATGTTGGGCTGAGCTATTTGAATGTAAACAGGTCTCATGGATCCAGCGACACATGTTGAATATCTGTGACTCAGTGTTGTATTGAAGTAGAGACTCAATAAAAGTGTTTAAGAAATGAATAGTCTGTTGGAACTGTTGGATATCTTCCAAAATGTAAAATGGTTGCCATTAACGACTGTGTATTTGTTTGAAGGAGTTGCCAACTTCACTCTCTATGTACTTCCATTGACTGCATTAAACTTCTTGCCAAAAGTAGAGGCAGATGTAAATCTGTGTAGCTAAACCTGTATTTTTCCACCATAGTATTCTGTAAGCACTACATTTCTGAATTACAGCGCTAACGTAGATCGTCCTCAATTTTGWTGTTATCTTCACTGTACAGCTGTTGATATATTATCCCCTTCCTATTCACAACACATTAAAAACATGTAGATTAAGACAACCTGTTCATTAATCAGGGACAGAGCAGAGAGGTTGGCAAATAAAGGTGCCACGTGACTTGGTACATGTAAGAAAACCAACTGGAGAGAAGTCAGACTGCAGCATAAATGCAACATCATATTTACAATATGGTGCAGGCTATACATTGATATGCATGTACTGTACCTGGGTAGCAGGGTTGGGGGTCAATTCCATTTCACTTCAATTTCGCTAGAATCAATTCAGGAAGTGTCCCCTTGTCTCCTTTCAGTCGTCTGCACTGATGTGGAAGAGTGGTAGTGGTGAATGCTAGTCTTTGTTTTCAGATTAGTGCAAATGAAATAGAGTTGACAAGGAGAGGACGCCAGTTAAGACTATTGAGATGCAGCCCCTACATTTTGTATTCATAGATGATTCTCCATAGCCTACTTTCTCACATTGCAACTGTGGGTGACTAGAGCCCCCCAGAGGTCATTTTCAGAACTGCACCTCTCTGCTGCGTTGGGCCAGCAGTAGCACAACAATCTGGAGTATAGAAACCAAAATCAAGGCTTTGTTCTTAATCCATTTGAAAGCAATGGGATGCAAAATTTCAAAAAGCTTCCCCAGGTTCCAAAAAGCATCAGATCAGATCCATCCGMTCACACTTACAAAATGATTCCTCCCAGTCCCGAGGAGAAGTTGTGCCCYTTGAAAGGAGAGAGAGCATGAACCACATCAATTCTATCCAGTTAGGCGCCATTGAATTTGTCACTCAGTGCCAAGACATTAGATGCATTGACCCCCGTGCCCACAGTGCTGAAGCAGAGAGGCTATAACGTTTCACATCACAAGGTGAGTTTACTGTCAAATGCACATTGAGTCTTGAATATCCTTTAATTATTACCAGTCTTTGAAGATCAGAAATGGCAAAGTTGGTGCCATGCGCTGGCGTACCACACACCCCACGGGTTCTGGTAGCATATGAACATGGCATAAACCACGGCAACAAAAAATTTGATTGAAAGGAAATTAGTTGTAAAACTTCAACATTTTCTTTCAGCCATAAGGAACATGTGAAGAATAGCAGAAAATGTACTTTAAAATGTGTGAAACTGTGGTACGCCAGTGGTGCCCTTCCACCCATTTCAACCAGGTTTGGATTAAAAAGAGCTGACATATGCAAACACTGATGGGAATGAGCTAGTTGTTGTTGTCCCTCGTGCATTCGGTGGAAATCTACTGCCTTCCATGTATCCCCCCCATGTTTGCTGTTTCAATCATTTCCAGATGGAGGTTGATGCGACAATAGCGAATGTCCAAGTCATGTTGCAAGAGGAGGCGGGTGCCTGCGCTGACTCTGTACAAAACAATCCTCAATTGTCTGATAATGAATAAAAGCTGTCCATCTTTTTGGGAGAAATGGTCATTCACTGGTCAGTATTTATAAAGTGTAAATAGTGTTCGCTTTACATCAGGTAGCCTACTACTCTACTAATGTTTAGTAGTTCATTATTTATAAGGACCTATATTAAAACACCTTATATATTATCTTATTAATCATTCATAAATCATGTAAAAAAGCCTACTAGAATTTACAACTGTAGGCGTAATAATTCATAAATGGTGAGAAAAACTGTTTAGAAGTGCCTTGTCAAAAACAATTCAAAGGAAACTCAAACTAATCTGTAAACTCCAAATAAGAGTATGTGTATTCCTGTTAGCAGTTAGTCCCTACGTTAAATTGAGTTCTCATGTTCATGCTAACCCACCCCCACAGTGGACTAAATGTCCTCACTGCATTACCAGTGAATCACCAATCCTCGTTCCATGGAACCTAAAGACTCATCCGCTCTGAGAACATATTGGAAAAATAGCTGCCATAAAACACTGATTTATCAAAAGATAACTGTCTAAAAAATTGAAAGGACCCTGAACAGCTTCTATCCCCAAGCCATAAGACTTCTGAACAAGACTGCTAAATAGATAATCAAATGGCTTCCCAGACTACCAGCATGGATCCTTTTTGCACTAACTGTCCTGCACTGACTCTACACACACACACACACACACACACACACACACACACACACACACACACACTCTTGAGCACCGAGCCTCCCAACCCTACCAGGTTTGAATGGTCCCGTAGCCCTGCCAGTGCGCGACGGTGGAATAGCCCGCACTGGGCTATGCAGAGGCGAACCGGGGACACCACCTGTAAGGCTGTGCCATGTACGCCGGCCCGAGGAGACGTACTGGAGGCCAGATACGTTGCCGGGCTTCATGGCATCCGGCTCGATGCCAACTAGCTCCCAGTGCGGCGAGGTGGAATAGCCCGCACTGGGCTAAGCACGCTTACTGGGGCACCGTGCGCTTTACCGCATAACACGGTGTCTTACCATTACGACGCCTTCTACCTCCACGGTAAGCACGGGGAGTGGCTCGGGTATCCTACCCGGCTTTGCCACACTTCCTCGTGTGCCCCCCAAAAATTTTTGGGTCTGACTCCGGGCTCCCAACCGCGTCGCCGCGCTGCCTCCTCATACCAGCGCCTCTCCTTCGCTGCTTCCAACTCCTCCTTGGGACGGCGATATTCCCCTGGCTGAGCCCAAGGTCTCTACATCCCAGGATCTCCTCCCAAGTCCAGGAGTCCTTGTTGCTCGTTGAGCATTCCCTTTCGCTTGGTCTTAGCGTGGTGGGTGATTCTGTAAGGACTGTCGCTCTCCTCATCCTCAGACGAGGAGAGCGAGAGAAGGAATCATCAGACCAAAATGCGGTTTCAGGAAATAAAGCCATCTTTTTATTTATAACAGAAAAAACTGAGGATGATGGCGACACGAAAAACAAAACACTTTAACAAACTTACAAAATAACAAAACGACGTAGAACGAAACCTGAACATAAACTCACATACTAAAACGTAAACTCACGGACAGGAACGTTACATCAAAACACACGAACAGCCAAACAGTCCCGAATGTGAAAATACATCGACGACACGAAGACATCACAGAGAACAATCACCACAAACAAACAGTGAGAACGCCTACCTAAATATGACTCTTAATTAGAGGAAAACGCAACACCTGCCTCTAATCAAGAAGCCATACCAGGCAACCAAAACCAACATAGAACAGTAACATAGACTGCCCACCCAAAACTAACGCCCTGACCAATACACATACAAAAACAACATAAAACAGGTCAGGACCGTTACAAATATAGCCATGTTATTTTCTACTCCCTGTATATAGCCATGTTATTTTCTCCTCCCTGTATATAGCCATGTTATTTTCTACTCCTATATATAGCCATGTTATTTCTCCTCCCTGTATGTATC
>NW_019942791.1:59259-62760 GCF_002910315.2 Salvelinus sp. IW2-2015 | reverse complement strand
CACACCACACACCAAACCACAACACACACCAACACACACCACACACACACACACACACACACACACACACACACACACACACACACACACACACACACACACACACACACACACACACACACACACACACACACACAACACAACAACATACATACATACATACATACATACATACATACATACATACATAATACATACATACAACACACACACACACACACACACACACACACACACACTGCACTTCAACTCCTGACTGACTACACATACACACACAAAAAAACATTTTCTACTCCCTGTATATAGCCATGTTATTTTCTACTCCTTATATACCATGTTATTTTCTACTCCCTATATATAGCCATGTTATTTTCTACTCCCTATATATAGCCATGTTATTTTCTACTCCCTGTATATAGCCATGTTATTTTCTACTCCCTATATATACCATGTTATTTTCTACTCCCTGTATATAGCCATGTTATTTTCTACTCCCTGTATATAGCCATGTTATTTTCCTCCGTTTATGCATTTATTTCTCCTCCCTACATATAGCCATGTTTTTTCTCCTCCCTATATAGTCATGTTATTTTACTCCTATATACCATGTTATTTCTACTCCCTGTATATAGCCATGTATTTTCTACTCCCGTATATCCATGTTATTTTCTACTTCCCTATATATAGCCATGTTATTTTTCTACTCCCTGTATATAGTCATGTTATTTTCTACTCCCTGTATATAGCCATGTTATTTCTACTCCCTGTATATAGCCATGTTATTTTCTACTCCCTAATATAGCCATGTTATTTTCTCCTCCCTGTATATAGCCATGTTATTTTCTCCTCCCTGTATATAGCCATGTTATTTTCTCCCCTGTATATACATGTTATTTTCTCCTCCCTGTATATAGCCATGTTATTTCTTATACTCCCTGTATATATTTAAGACTGTCGTCTCTCCTCATCCTCAGACGAGGAGACGGCAGAGAAGGAATCATCAGACCAAAATGCGGTTCAGGAAAATAAAGCATCTTTTATTTTATAACAGGAAAAAACTGAGGATGATGGCGACACGAAAACAAACAACTTTAACAAACTTACCAAAATAACAAAACGACGTAGAACGAAACCTGAACATAAACTCAACATACTAAAAACGTAAACTCACGGACAGGAACGTTACATCAAAACACACGAACAGCCAAACAGTCCCGAATTGTGAAAATACATCGACACACGAAGACATCACAGAGACAATCACCCACAAACAAAACAGTGAGAACGCCTACCTAAATATGACTCTTAATTAGAGGAAAACGCAAACCACCTGCCTCTAATCAAGAAGCCATACCAGGCAACCCAAAACCAACATAGAAACAGATAACATAGACTGCCCCACCCAAAACTAACGCCCTGACCAATACACATACAAAAACAACATAAAACAGGTCAGGACCGTTACAAAACCCCCCCTCAAGCGTGCGAACCCGGGTCGCACCAGCACCAAAGTCCAGGAGCGTCTGGGTGTGGCAGTCTTGAACCACGACGTGGTGGCTCCGCTCTGGACGCTGTCCCCCACACCCACCATAGGTCACTCCCCGCTTCTCTTCCCCTCCCACATGCACCACCCTAAAACTACACCCTATCGCCCATGGGCCCGACAGGGCCAGCGGACAGAGAGGGGCGGAGCGCAGACGCGGGCAACACCGATAGGGGCACATAGGGAGGCACACGCGACAAACCGCAGAACCGGGGACAGCAGCACCGGGCAAAGGCAGCAGCGGAACAGCGGCGCACCGTGAACAAGGGCAGCACCGGACAAAGGCAGCACCGACCAAGGGCACGGGACAAGGCAGCCGGGATCAAGGGCAGCACCGGACAAGGCAGCACCGAGTAGCCATGTTATTTTCTTTCTTATTCTAAAATGGATTATATAGTTTTTTTCCCTCATCAATCTATACACAATACCCCATAATGATAAAGAAAAACAATTTGAGATTTTTTGCTAATTTATCAAATGTTTCTCATCGTCTGAGAGTCTTTGGGTGCCTTTTGGCAAACTCCAAGCGGGCTGTCATGTGCCTTTTACTGAGGAGTGGCTTCCGTCTGGCCACTCTACCATAAAGGCCTGATTGGTGGAGTGCTGCAGAGATGGTTGTCCTTCTGGATTGTTCTTCCATCTCCACAGAGGAACTCTAGTGCTCTGTCAGAGTGACCATTCTCCCCTGATTGCTCAGTTTGGCCGGGCGGTCAGCTCTAGGAAGAGTCTTGGTGGTTCCAAACTTCTTCCATTTTAGAATGATGGAGGCCACTGTGTTCTTGGGGACCTTCAATGCTTTTTTTCTTTTTTTTTGGACCCCAGGAAGAGTAGCTGTTTCCTTGGTAGGAAGTAATGGGGATCCATAATGATTACAAATGCTGCAGACATGTTTTGGTACCCTTCCCCAGATCTGTGCCTCGACACAATCATGTCTCTGAGCTCTATGGACAATTCTTTCGACCTCATGGCTTGGTTTTTGCGCTGACATGCAATGTCAATGGAAACCGGATGCACCTGAGCTCAATTTCGAGTCTCATAGCAAAGGGTCTGAATACTTATGTAAATAAGGTTTTTCTGTTTTAGTTTTTTTTATACATTAGCAAACATTCTAAAAACCTGTTTTTGCTTTGTCATCATGGGGTATAGTGTGTAGATTGCTGAGGATTATTWTWTTTTTTTTAATCAAATTTAGAATAAGGCTGTAACGCAACAAAATGTGGAAAAAGTCTATGGATATTTTTACTCATTATTTGTATTCGTTATTTGCAGCGTATTTATTTGTCTTGTCACTATTTCTATTTTGATTTTGATTTCTTGTTCTTTAAATTTGCATTGCTGGAAAAGGACCCCTAAGTAAGTATTTTACTGTCGTCTACAAAGTATGTGACAAAATTTGATTTGAAAAGAAACTCAAATTGCTCTCCCCAGGTCTATTGCTTTAAGCCGGCCTATTCCTGTTAAAAGTCTAGAGGTAAGCCAAGTTCCTGTGCTCGTGCTAACCCACCACCTCATTATTAACAACACTATGCATTTCTTATTTAGTCATCTAGCCTAAATCAGCTGGGGGTATTTTTAAACAGCTTCATCACATTTTAATCCATCAATTAAAAGTAGGGATGTGAAAACCTGGCTTATATTAGGCCTATGTGTGTCCCAAGTCCGAACCTACCTCATCACAAAATAATGCACGTTTGGTCTCATTAAAACCAGTTGTTCCTGTGCTGTAACCAGGGTGATCAATAAAGCTACTGGTCATTTGATACATATGGAGATTGCATATGCACATTCATATGATACATGACAAATGGTGAATGTTATGCAACATTCTTAGAGTGKAGATTCTTAGAAGTACAGATGTGAATTATCATCTTTCTCTGTGGGGTAGTTACATACCTTCACCCATCTTTCTCTGTGGGGTAGCTAAATACCTTCACCCATCTTTCTCTGTGGGGTAGCTA
>NW_019942791.1:51883-58899 GCF_002910315.2 Salvelinus sp. IW2-2015 | reverse complement strand
ACATACCTACCCATTCTTTCTCGTGGGGTAGCTACATACCTTCACCCATCTTTCTCTGTGGGGTAGCTACATTACGCTTCACCCATCTTTCTCTGTGGGCGGTAGCTACATAGCTTCCACCCATCTTTCTCTGTGGGGTAGTAAATACTTCACCCATCTTTCTCTGTGGGGTAGCTACATACCTTCACCCATCTTTCCTGTGAGGTAGCTACATACCTTCAGTAACCTGCATACTTTCTCTGTGGGGGTAGCTACATACCTTCACCCAATCTTCTCTCTGTGAGTAGCTACATACCTTCACCCTCTTTCCCTGTGGGGTAGTTACATACCTTCACCGCATCTTTCTCTGTGGGGTAGCTACAACCTTCACCCATCTTTTCTCTGTGGGGTAGCTACATACCCTTCACCTCTCTCTCTGTGGGGTATTACAATACCTGCATCCTCTCTTTCCTCTGGGTGTAAGGCTACATACCTTCCCCCTCTTTCCCCTGGTGGGGTAGTTACAGTACCTTCACCCATCTTTCTCGTGGGGTTAGTTACATACCTTCCAGCCCATCTTTCTCTTGTGGGTGCACATACCTTACCCATCTTTCTCCTGTGGGGTATTACCATACCTCATCCACTCCATCTTTCTCCCTGTTGGCGGTAGTTTACCAACCTTCACCCATCTTTCCTCCCTGTGGGGTAGAACGAAAGCAAACAATACAATTATTTACACTTTGGTTGCATTGAGGGCACGACCGACACCAACCTTTGCCGGCGCTCGGACTGCTTCTGGCGGTGAGGGATGATGACAGTCGGACAGAAGAAAAGGCCTTGGTCCCTGTCGGTCCCTGCGCCACCCATTACCGCTCTGCCCATAGCAGCGCAGTCTGAATGCATAAATGCACGCTTTCACACCGGTTGAACTCCCAGTTTAGTCCATACAAGCAGTTTAAAAACGCCGCTTCCCAAAACCTCCGTCTTCCGTTCAAATTAACCCTTGCCTTCCTCGCGCGCTGAAAACCTCCGACACTCTCCACTCTCTGAAATCACTGCGCGTCGCGATTCGGCTTCGTTTCCACAACGGAATCTGAAGAAACATTATCCATCGGCTGTGGAACGACTTCCTTCCACTTCCGCCCCTCCTCCCACATTGCAATATGGATTCAGTAGGAATCCCCTAGTCACAAGTGGTGTGATGGAATAAAACATATAAACCCGTGACTTTCCCCCCCACCCCCCACCCGCGCTCCTGTGAGCAGCCTGTAACGAGTTCCCCGTTGGACAGATAGCAGGGCCGGATCTAGCATTTTGCGGGCAACAAGCAAAGATTTGTTTTCCCTCCCACCCCGAGGAAAATAACATTTTGTGGCCCCCCTCGTCGAGTCCCTCTCTCCCTCCAACTCCCTTATCTATCCCTCTCTCCCTCCCTCCAACTCCTTTATCCTTCCCTCTCTCCTTCCATCCAACTCCTTTATCCATCCACCCCCCTCTCCAACTCCTTTATCCATCCCTCTCTCCTTCCCTCCAACTCCTTTATCCATCCCTCTCTCCTTCCATCCAACTCCTTTATCCATCCATCCACCTCTCCCTCCAACTCCTTCATCCATCCCTCTCTCCTTCCCTCCAGCTCCTGTATTCATCCCTCTCAACTTCCCTCCAACTCCTGTATCCATCCCTCTTTCCTTCCCTCCAACTCCTTTATCCATCCCTCTCTCCTTCCATCCAACTCCTTTATCCATCCATCCATCCCCCTCTCCAACTCCTTTATCCATCCCTCTCTCCTTCCCTCCAGCTCCTGTATCCATCCCTCCAACTCCTTTATCCATCCCTCTTTCCTTCCCTCCAACTCCTTTATCATTCCCTCACTTCTTTCCCCCAACGCCTTTCTCCCATCCTTACACCATCCCCCCCATATTTCCCTTTCTTTAATCAAACAGAGTGCAGCCTTCCCACTGGACAACATGTATTATGTCCCAGTCACGTCTGCTGCATCAGCCATTTCTCACACATAACTGGGTCCCGCTGTGGCGTGAATGCGTCTGCAAACAGTGGATTGTTAGACGGCGCGCCAGCCCGAATTACTGTAACACACAACCGGCTTCCAACACTGGCCTATTACTCAGCCAGTTACCCCCTTCCCCGAAACACACACACACACCACACACACACACACACACAGATAGTTTTTTTTAGGGCAGCTGCCATCAATTAAAGCAACGGAAGTCACATGCTGCTGCGTATTCACTGAGAATCAAGCACCAATTAGTGATGCACCCCCTGTACCCTCCACACACACACACAGCACGTACGGTGCAGGTCACATGGAGTTTTACTCATAGGGAAGCAGTTGCGCAATTGTGCCCCAGAGACGTGCTCCGGGGACGAAGAGCTTGGATGTTGTGGGGACAGAGCATGTGTTTAATCTGTGACACCAGGTGAGCATATGGAGGCAGAGGAAACTTTAGAGTACTTGGTACGGAGCATCCATTGGCCCAGTGGGCCATCAAGCAGAGGAAGTGTTATCCTGATGAGGATGCTCTGAGAACATATAAACCTGGCTTCCCTAGTCTAACTCCATGTCAGCCTTGATAACGGTGGAATTCCAGATTCGCTTTTTGCAGCTGCGCTGCACAGATTATCACGAGAAACAGAGAAGCACTTAGCATCCACATGAACAATCTTCTGAGATGTGCAGCAGAAAAGATGATGACATGGAACCACCATTTAGCATCTTTGTCCGCTGTGGACAATCCTTTTCTAATCTACAGTACATCAATGGAAACCAGTGGCTTCAAGCTAACCAATTCAATTCAAGTGAGTAACAGACAGCAGAAGACACAGAGACCCATGTGGAGTGTGAGTTAAACAGACTTTCACTAATCCAGCTTTTGGGTCTGTTTGCTGGTGAGCTGTCGTTAAACTCACCTTTTAGACACATGAAGTTCCAGATCCACGTTTTAATAACAGGTTTTAAAAACAGATTTTAATAACAGGTTTAAATAACTGGTTGGCACTCTGTTTAAATGGTCCCTCGTCGGTATGGCTGGCCCATTGACGTGTGCTGTCATGTGCTTTGTTGTCATTGGCTGATGGGGTTGAGAATGCCTGGAAGTAGAAAATAGAAAGTACCTCAAGTCTCAGCAATCCTGAGCAAGAGACCCAGAGGCTCAATCAGTCAGTTACTCAAACACACACACGGACACACACTCACACACACACATAAACCAAAAAAACAGCCAAAGACATGTACACGTGCACTCACAGAGACACCCAGGCATTGACAAGTGCAAACACAGACACACTTGCATGAACCCAAACACAAACACACACTGCAAGTGCACACAAACACACATTATGCATAAACACACACCTGTACGTGTCACAGCCAGGATCTGAACCCGGGTCGCCCATGGGCGATACCAATGTCTTAACCAGTAGACCAAGAGGAAATGTCCTATTGGGCCGAGGGCTGGAGTGTTTTGACAGGTATACACACAGATGAAGTACAGCACAACCTAGAGAGCTGCACCAACAGCTGAGACTAACTAATGAACACATGAAGCTTTGATCTGAAATGATTCTGAAATGCTGGTTTCTGTTTTTTCCTGTCAATTAAGACCTAGACAAGCAGGTGAGGGGAGATCCTTACTAAACAGTGACCTTAATTCATCAGTCAAGTACAATGGAGGGGTTAAAACCCGCCGAGACTCAGCCCTCCATGGAATGAGTTTGACACGTTCTTTAAATGGTTCAGTCTTACTTAATTATCATAAACAAATATGCAAGAATGTTGCTTTTTTGGTAGCAACATTACAGCACACAATAAAGAGGCAATGTATTACTGTGGTAACTAGTTGTGATAACTTGCTGTTTCTCATAATTACCCAGGTAATAGATAAGTAACTACATCACAAAAACACCAAAAATGAGGAATGACATTTCACATTAATTAAATGAAATCATGGCTGGAAAATGCAGTTTACCCTATATCAGTAGTATTATCATTATGTTATTCATAAAATTACATTTTATTGGTCACATATACATATTTAGCAGATTTGCGGGTGTAGTGAAATGCTTGTGTTCCTAGCTCCAACAGTGCAGTAGTATCTAAAAACGATTCACAACAATACACACCTACCTAAAAGTAAAAGAATGMAATTAAGAAATATATAAATATTAGATTGTGCAATGTCGGAGTGGCATTGACTAAAATACAGTAGAATTGAACACAGTATATACATATGAGATGAGGAAAGCAGTATGTAAACATGATTTAAACTAGTGTTCCATTATTAAAGTGGCCAGTGATTCCAAGTCTATTTTATTGAAATTTGAATTATGGAAATCGATCAAATACAACCAAAGCTCACACGTGTTAATGCATTTTCACATAAAGAATGAGTCATCATCTATTTGATTAGAAATAAATCTATAACTAGATAATTGGCATCTATTATTGATTACTTCATCACATGGTCTCTTTCCATCCTTACAAAAATGAGACGTTGTTATAGGTAAAAATCAACTTAAAAACATGACTGGCTGTCTGGACATGAGCTTAAACTTTCACCGTGCAGTGTGTTGGTCCTTCAGGAGCATAATACATGTAGGTAGATGTCCTGACCTGCACAATGACGCTGGGGTGTTGGCCCATGGCTGGGTCCGGATGGAGGAAGAAGGTGGGGGTTAGCGGGGTAGGAGGAGAGGAGCTGCCCGGACTGGGGTGACCAGTGAGGATGATCACGCAGGCTGTGAGTCAACGGACAGGGCTCAGCAGCTATAAGCAGGGAACCATGCAAGGAGGCATGGATGTTTCTGGTTAGACACATCCACCACAGCCTCACAACACAGGTAAGATTGACTCCAGCACTGACTGGGGGTGACGGGATAGGGTCTAAGGACAGTGTGGATGGGGAGAGGACATTGAGATTCTGAAGATGAGTATGTCATTTGAGTGGCAGACAGCTCAACGTTACGTTTTGAAGAAACAATAATTATGCATGCATTCAACTTTAGGACATATTCATCATTTATTTCATGATTTACAGATTATTTATGATTTACATGAACCAAATGTAACAATTTCAACATTTAACCACAATTTCTGTGCAGCATCTTTGTGTTGTGCGAGAAAAAATTAATTGACTTTAACCATGTTTGAGCTATATACTGTTTGTTTACATTATGTTATTTAACAAACACTGCGAAAACAAGCTTATATTTTGGGTTGATGAGGTACAACAGTTGGACAATGCATTTCTAAGTTATATCTTCGATGGTAACATACATTATTTATTTAACATGGATGTAGCAACTACAGATTGCCCCTTTAATTGTATGACTTAGTCGATTTGAAAAAAGTGTCTGCTAAATGGTAATCTTATTTTATTACTAAATATTAAATAGCGTAGTATTGTATTGTTCTCCAGATAAACAAGATGCATGTCTCTGGGTTTTCTTGCCTGGGCTGGTGTGTCTGTGTCTGTGTGTCACCCTCAACGCGGTCGGCCCCTCAACGGGGACTCCAGATGAGGAACAACTCAGTTGCTGGCCATGATCACTGGGCCACATAAAGAATTATCTGACCGAGGTACCACACACACCTCTTACTCAGCTGCTCTGTATGCGTGATAACGACGTAAAAGTATTCTGTGGTTAACGGACGATGAATAGAGGATAATTTGTTAATAGGAAATATGTTTGGGTATCACACAGACCTTTCGCTTATAGGCATATGGTGGGCAATGTGTATGTGCATGTATGAGTTCAACATTGAATGTGGTTAAGAAACAGGGGGTATATTTTACTGACTGACTTCGCTCAGGATAGTATCGCAAATCTACGATTAAAGATATGAGATAATCCTGGTGAATTAAAGATTCGTTAGAAAGAAATACATACATAACCAATGTCCATAAACTATTTATATTATTAATATGCAAAGAAAGAAAACAAGTAACCACTCTCCCCCATTACGCCTCAGTTCAACTTCCCCCGGAGTGGAGTTCACACACAATGAACCCCCATCGAGGGACTGGCCTCATCTGTCCACCTGGGCCTGGAGAAGTCTGCAAGACAGCAGGTGTGCTTAGTGTATGAGACTTGTCCAGGCATTCGGGGGGGCAGTGTAGCCGACTGCTGAATGCCACCGGCTGGACTGCCATCGGAAGCGAAGGACGGCGCCTGAACGGCATCAGCCTGGTGGAGGGCAGAGGTACATGAGACGATCAGTCTCAACTGACAAGCTCCAAGATCTGCTGAGCCCACACATTGCACAGGAGCAGGCAGGCGCGGCGGATACAGGCACAAAAGATGCATAGTTTCTACACACACCACAACTGTATTCCTAAATATTTTTTCTATACTTTTTTCTTTAATGTATTTTGTTCTATCATTATTATGACATTGGTTATTCTGTTCATAATATTAATGAGATGTTATATATAGATTATGCTTTAAAAGTCAATATTTAGAATTTGTTGTACATGTGCTCTTCATGTCTTTTTGACAGAGGTCATAACATTATCAATGAGTTGTTTGAATATTGTGAATGAAATTGAAGCTTTTGTGGCACTGGAAGACAGAACTGTTGTAAAAGTTTTATATTTGAAACGGATGGGCAGCAGGCAGGACTCCACCTGTGAAACCGACCGGAAAGGGTAGCTTTCCAGGAACCAGGGTTAGAGGAGCCCTGGCCAGGCCATGATATTTTGCAATGTTTAGGGATGCTATTTTTTTTTAATTAATAATTAGCTTCTGTAGCATTGTTACCTAGAAGCTTTAGGAGGTTGTTTTGTAATTTTGCAATAATGATTGTTGAAACGGAGCAAAGAGTCCTCACCTTAAAAACACAAAAATCTGAAATGTAGGCCTATAATGTGTAATTCTATTAGCGTCATTATCGGAGCAATGATAGCCCTTTTAGTTCAAAAGTATAATTAAACAGTGAACTAAAACACACATTCTCTATGCAAATGAGTGTGTTCCTTAAAAAGCAGACCAACTACAAGAGTGCCCACTACAAATAA